>NC_082685.1:109614090-109914090 GCF_949987515.2 Delphinus delphis | reverse complement strand
GATGATAGAAAAGGGAAGGGATCCTAGGAATTGCCCTATGAATTGAAAGAAGATGGAATCTAAAGCTTCAACAGTGGGGCTCAGCCATCTTGAAGCCTAGCTAAGTTAGCACAATTGTGTGACTTCCTCTAATGGTACCTTATTGCCTAGAAATGTAAATGGGGAGCCAGGCTCATTTATTTATTTGGTATCAAGGCTATTAGGCAGTGATATATATTGAAAGAGATTCATTTTGCTCCTCCAGCATAGTGAACCTGTTGTCTGTATTTTGTACAGGCATACCTTGGAGATATTGGTCAGTTCCAGACTACCACAATAAAGCAAATATCGCAATAAAGCAAGTCATACAAATATTTTGGTTTCCTAGTGCATATAATAATTATGTTTACACTATACTGTAGTCTGTTTAGTGTACAATAGCATTATGTCTTTAAAAAAAACCAATGTAAATCCCTTAATTAAAAATACTTTATAGCTAAAAAATGCTAACCATCATCTGAGCCTTCAGCAAGTCATAATCTTTTTAAAATAATAACATTAAAGATCACTGATTACAGATCACTATAACAAATATAATAATGAAAAAGTCTGAATTATTTTGAGAATTACCAAAATGTGACACAGAGACACAAAATAAGCAAATGCTGTTGGAGAAATAGTGCCAGTAGACTTGCTCAATACAGAGTTGCCACAAACCTTCAATTTACAAAAAACTAAACAAAATGCAATATCTGTGAAGTGCAATAAACAAGTTATGCCTGTATTAAAAAGAATTAAGTGAAAAAAATGTCATTTGACATACTGATCAATTATGCAGAAACAGAAGAATTATATTTTAAAAGTGGGGGTAGTAAAGGGTCCTAAAAGGAAATAAGGTTTCTATACTTCACTCAAAGTGATAGAACATCATATGCCTGTAGACTGTGATAAGTTATATATGTATATTGTAATACCTAGAGCAACCAATAAGAAAATAATGCAAAGTGATATACTCAAAAACATTAAATAAATCAAAATAGGATTCTAAGAAATGTTCAAGTAACCCACAAGAAGAAAAAAGAGAGAGAGAATGAGAGAGAAACAGAGGAATGATTAGCAGGGAACAAATAGAAAATGACTAATAAAATGACAGATTTGAACTCTACAAAATCAGTTATTACTCTAAATATAAATGGTCTAAATACACCAACTAAAAGACAGAGATTGGCAGAGTGAATGAAAAACCACAACCCATAATAAGGACCCACTGTAAAACACAGAGAACTCTTCTCAATACTCTGTAATGACCTATATGGAAAAAAAATCTAAAAAAGAGTGGATATATGTATATGTATAACTGATTCACTTTGCTGTACAGCAGAAACTAACACAACATTGTAAATCAACTATACTCCAATAAAAATTTAGAAAACAAACAAACACAAGCCAGATAAATACTGTCTACAAAGAACTTCAAATATAATGACAGAGGTAGGTTGGACACAAAAGAATGGAGAAAACTATACCAGGCAAATACTGATCAGATAAAAAAGTAAGAGTGGATATATTAATATCAGATAAAGTAGGCTTCAGAACAAAGAAAACTACTAGGGACAAGAGGGATATTATATAACAATAAATAGGCCAATCCACCAAGAAGCCATACCAATCCTAAATGTGTACTCCAAACAGCTGTGCTTCAAAACACATAAAGCAAAAACTGATAGGTATGAAAGAATAAATAGATAAATCCATAATTATAGTTATGGTAACCCCCTCCCTTCTCAGCAAATTGATAGAACTACTGGACAGAAAATAAGCAAACATCTAGATGAATTAAACAGAGGATTTAATTGACATTTATACAATGCTCCAATCAACAATAGAACACACATTCTTTCCAGGAGCTCATGGAACATTCACCAAGATAGACCATATCCTGAATCATAAAGCAAACCTCAACAAAAAATTTTGATGAGATCATACAGAATATATTTTTTGACCATACTAAAATCAAGCTGGAAATAAGAAACAGAAAGACAACAGTAAAATCTCCACACTCTTGGAAATTAAACAAGACACTCCTAGATAATCAATGAGTCAAAGAGGAAGTCTCAAAGGAAAAAAATATATACAACTGAATAATAAAAATATGAAATAGACTATTAGGAGAATGAAAAGATAAGCCACAGACAGGGAAAAAATATTTGCAAAACACCTATCTGTTAAAGGAATTGTATCCAAAATATACAAAGAACTCTTGAAACTCAACAAGAAAACAAAGAACCCAATTTAAAAATGAGGAAAAGATCACTAGGCTTCCGGGAAGATGGTGGAAGAGTAAGATGCGGAGATCACCTTCCTCCCCACAGATACACCAGAGATACATCTACACGTGGAACAACTCCTACAGAAGACCTACTGAGCACTGGCAGAAGACCTCAGACATCCCAAACGGCAAGAAACACCCCACGTACCTGGCCGTGTGGATGAAAGGCTCTTGGTGCTGCAGCCAGGAGTCAGTGCTGTGCCTCTGAGGTGGGAGAGCAAACTTCAGGACACTGGTCCACAAGAGACCACCCAGCTCCATGTAATATCAAATGGTGAAAATATCCCAGAGATCTCCATCTCAACACCAGCACCCAGCTTCACTCAAAGACCAGCAAGCTACAGTGCTGAACATCCTATGCCAAACAACTAGCAAGACAGAAACACAACCCCATCCATTAGCAGAGAGGCTGCCTAAAATTATAATACGTCCACAGACACCCCAAAACACACCACAAGATGTGGACCTGCCCACCAGAAAGACAAGTTCCAGCCTCATCCACCAGAACACAGACACTAGTCCCCTCCACCAGGAAGCCTACACAACCCACTGAACCAGCCTTAGCCACTGGGGACAGACTCCAAAAACAACGGGAACTACGAACCTGCAGCCTGAAAAAAGGAGACCCCAAACACAGTAAGATAAGCAAAATGAGAAGACAGAAAAACACACAGCAGATGAAGGAGCAAGATAAAAACCCACGAGACCTAACAAATGAAGAGGAAATAGGCAGTCTACCTGAAAAAGAATTCAGAATAATGATAGTAAGGTTGATCCGAAATCTTGGAGATAGAATAGACAAAATGCAAGAAGCATTTAACAAGGACCTAGAAGAACTAAAGATGAAACAAACAATGATGAACAACACAATAAATGAAATGAAAAATACTCTAGATGGAATCAATAGCAGAATAACTGAGGCAGAAGAACGGTTAAGTGACCTGGAAGATAAAATAGTGGAAATAGCTACTGCAGAGCAGAATAAAGAAAAAAGGATGAAAAGAACAGAGGACAGTCTCAGAGACTTCTGGGACAACATTAAATGCACCAACATTCGAATTATAGGGGTTCCAGAAGAAGAAGAGAAAAAGAAAGGGACTGAGAAAATATTTGAAGAGATTATAGTTGAAAATTTCCCTAATATGGGAAAGGAAATAGTTAATCGAGTCCAGGAAGCACAGAGAGTCCCATACAGGATAAATCCAAGGAGAAATACGCCAAGACACATATTAATCAAACTGTCAATAATTAAATACAAAGAAAACATATTAAAAGCAGCAAGGGAAAAACAACAAATAACACACAAGGGAATCCCCATAAGGTTAACAGCTGATCTTTCAGCAGAAACTCTGCAAGCCAGAAGGGACTGGAAGGATATATTCAAAGTGATGAAGGAGAAAAACCTGCAACCAAGATTACTCTACCCAGCAAGGATCTCAATCAGATTTGGTGGATAAATTAAAACTTTTACAGGCAAGCAAAAGCTGAGAGAGTTCAGCACCACCAAACCAGCTCTACAACAACTGCTAAAGGAACTTCTCTAGGCAAGAAACACAAGATAAGGAAAAGACCTACAGTAACGAACCCAAAACAATTAAGTAAATGGTAATAGGAACATACATATTGATAATTACATTAAATGTAAATGGACTAAATGCTCCCAGCAAAAGACACAGATTGGCTGAATGGATGCAAAAACAAGACCCATATATTTGCTGTCTAAAGGGACCCACTTCAGACCTAGAGACACATACAGACTGAAAGTAAGGGGATGGAAAAAGATATTCCATGCAAATGGAAACCAAAAGAAAGCTGGAGTAGCAATTCTCATATCAGACAAAATAGACTTTAAAATAAAGACTATTAGAAGAGACAAAGAAGGACACTATATAAGAATCAAGGGATCGATCCAAGAAGAAGATATAACAACTGTAAATATTTATGCACCCAACATAGGAGCACCTCAATACATAAGGCAAATACTAACAGCCATAAGAGGGGAAATCGGCAGTAACACATTCATAGTAGGGAACTTTAACACCACACTTTCACCCATGGACAGATTATCCAAAATGAAAATAAATAAGGAAACACAATCTTTAAATGATACATTAAACAAGATGGACTTAATTGATATTTATAGGACATTCCATCCAAAAACAACAGAGTACACATTTTTCTCTAGTACTCATGGAACATTCTCAAGGATACATCATATCTTGGGTCAAAAATCAAGCCTTGGTAAATTTAAGAAAATTGAAATTGTATCAAGTATCTTTTCTGATCACACGCTATGAGACTAGATATCAATTACAGGAAAAGATCTGTAAAAAATACGAACACATGGAGGTTAAACAATACACTACTTAATAACGGAGTGATCACTGAAGAAATCAACAAGGAAATTAAACAATACCTAGAAACAAATGACAATGGAGACACAGTGACCCAAAATCTATGGGATGCAGCAAAAGCAGTTCTAAAAGGGAAGTTTATAGCAATACAATCCTACCTTAAGAGACAGGAAACATCTCAAATAAACAACCTAACCTTGCACCTAAAGCAATTAGAGAAAGAAGAACAAAAAACCCCAAAGTTAGCAGAAGGAAAGAAATCATAAAAATCAGATCAGAAATAAATGAAAAAGAAATGAAGGAAACGATAGCAAAGATCAATAAAACTAAAAGCTCGTTCTTTGAGAAGATAAACAAAATAGATAAACCATTAGCCAGACTTATCAAGAAAAAAAGGGAGAAGATTCAAATCAATAGAATTAGAAATGAGAAAGGAGAAGTAACAATTGACACTGCAGAAATACAAAAGATCATGAGAGATTACTACAAGCAACTCTATGCCAATAAAATGGACAACCTGGAAGAAATGGACAAATTCTTAGAAATGCACAACCTGCCAAGACTGAATCAGGAAGAAATAGAAAATATGAACAGACCAATCACAAGCACTGAAATTGAAACTGTATTAAAAATCTTCAAACAAACAAAAGCCCAGGACCAGATGGCTTCACAGGCGAATTCTATCAAACATTTAGAGAAGAGCTAACACCTATCCTTCTCAAACTCTTCCAAAATATAGCAGGGAGGAACACTCCCAAACTCCTTCTATGAGGCCACCATCACCCTGATACCAAAACCAGAGAAGGATGTCACAAAGAAAGAAAACTACAGGCCAATATCACTGATGAACATAGATGCAAAAATCCTCAACAAAATACTAGCAAACAGAATCCAACAGCACATTAAACGGATCATACATCATGATCAAGTGGGGTTTATTCCAGGAATGCAAGGATTCTTCAATATACGCAAATCAATCAACGTGATACACCATATTAACAAATTGAAGGAGAAAAACCATATGATCATCTCCATAGATGCACAGAAAGCTTTCGACAAATTTCAACACCCATTTATGATAAAAACCCTGCAGAAAATAGGCATAGAGGGAACTTTTCTCAACATAATAAAGGCCATATATGTCAAACCCACAGCCAACATCGTCCTCAATGGTGAAAAACTGAAAGCATTTCCACTAAGATCAGGACCAAGACAAGTTTGCCCACTCTCACCACTCTTATTCAACATAGTTTTGGAAGTTTTAGCCACAGCAATCAGACAAGAAAAGGAAATAAAAGGAATCCAAATTGGAAAAGAAGAAGTAAAGCTGTCACTGTTTGCAGATGACATGATACTATACATAGCGAATCCTAAAGATGCTACCAGAAAACTACTAGAGCTAATCAATGAATTTGGTAAAGTGGCAGGATACAAAATTAATGCACAGAAATCTCTGGCATTCCTATATACTAATGATGAAAAATCTGAAAGTGAAATCAAGAAAACACTCCCATTTACCATTGCAACAAAAAGAATAAAATATCTAGGAATAAATCTACCTAAGGAGACAAAAGACCTGTATGCAGAAAAGTATAAGACACTGATGAAAGAAATTAAAGATGATACAAATAGATGGAGAGATATACCATGTTCTTGGATTGGAAGAATCAACATTGTGAAAATGGCTCTACTACCCAAAGTAATCTACAGATTCAATGCAATCCCTATCAAACTACCCCTGGCATTTTTCACAGAACAAGAACAAAAAAATTCACAAATTGTATGGAAACACAAAAGACCCCGAATAGCCAAAGCAATCTTGAGAAGGAAAAACGGAGCTGGAGGAATCAGGCTCCCTGACTTCAGACTATCCTACAAAGCTACAGTAATCAAGACAGTATGGTACTGGCACAAAAACAGAAAGATAGATCAATAGAACAGGATAGAAAGCCCAGAGATAAACCCACGCACATATGGTCACCTTATCTTTGATAAAGGAGGCAGGAATGTACAGTGGAGAATGGACAGCCTCTTCAATAAGTAGTGCTGGGAAAACTGGACTGGTACATGTAAAAGTATGAAATTAGATCACTCCCTAACACCATACACAAAAATAAGCTCAAAATGGATTAAAGACCTAAATATAAGGCCAGAAACTATCAAACTCTTAGAGGAAAACATAGGCAGGACACTCTATGACATAGATCACAGCAAGATCCTTTTTGACCCACCTCCTAGAGAAATAGAAATAAAAGCAAAAATAAACAAATGGGACCTAATGAAACTTCAAAACTTTTGCCCAGCAAAGGAAACCATAAACAAGACAAAAAGACAACCCTGAGAATGGGAGAAAATATTTGCAAATGAAGCAACTGGGAAAGGATTAGTCTCCAAAATTTATAAGCAGATCATGCAGCTTAATAACAAAAAACAAACAACCCAATCCAAATATGGGCAGAAGACCTAAATAGACATTTCTCCAAAGAAGATATACAGACTGCCAGCAAACACATGGAAGAATGCTCAACATCACTAATCATTAGAGAAATGCAAATCAAAACTACAATGAGATATCATCTCACACCAGTCAGAATGGCCATCATCAAAAAATCTAGAAACAATAAATGCTGGAGAGGGTGTGGAGAAAAGGGAACCCTCTTGCACTGTTGGTGGGAATGTAAATTGATACAGCCACTGTGGAGAACAGTACGAAGGTTCCTTAAAAAGCTACAAATAGAACTACCATATGACCCAGCAATCCCACTACTGGGCATATACCCTGAGGAAACCATAATTCAAAAAGAGTCATGTACCAAAATGTTCATTGCAGCTCTATTTACAATAGCCCGGAGATGGAAACAATCTAAGTGTCCATCATCGGATGAATGCATAAAGAAGATGTGGCACATATATACAATAGAATATTACTCAGCCATAAAAAGAAACTAAATTGTGCTATTTGTAATGAGGTGGATAGACCTAGAGTCTGTTATACAGAGTGAAGTAAGTCAGAAAGAGAGAGACAAATACCGTATGCTAACACATATATATGGAATTTAAGAAAAAAAAATGTCAAGAAGAATCTAGGGGTAAGACAGGAATAAAGACACAGACCTACTAGAGAATGGACTTGGGGATATGGGGAGAGGGAAGGGTAAGCTCTGACAAAGCAAGAGAGAGGCATGGATATATATACACTACCAAATGTAAGGTAGATAGCTAGTGGGAAGCAGCCACATAGCACAGGGAGATCAGCTTGGTGCTTTGTGATCGCCTGGAGGGGTGGGATAGGGATGGTGGGGGGAGGGAAGGAGATGCCAGAGGGAAGAGATATGGGAACATATGTATATATATATATAACTGATTCATTTTGTTGTAAAGGAGAAAGTAACACACCATTGTAAAGCAATTATACTCCAAAAGATAAAATAAAATAAAAATATGGGAAAGATGTGAACAGACACCTCATCAAAGAGGATATACAGATGGAAATAAGCATATAGAAAGATGATCAACATCATTTATCATTAGGGAATTGCAAATTAAAACAACAATGAGATATCACTACACACCTGTTAAAATGGCTAAAATCCAAAAAACTGACAATCCCAACTGCTTTGCAAGGCTGTGGAGCAACAGGAACGCTTATTCTTTGCTGGTGGGAATGCAAAACTTTGCAAGACAGTTTGGCAATTTCTCCCAAAGCTAAACACTATCTTACTATATTTTGTGGGTTGAATTGTTTCCCCCTCCCCCAAAATTATGTTGAAATCTTAACTCCTAGTACCTGTGATGTGACCTTATATGGAAATAGGGGCTTTGCAGATGTAAACAAGTTAAGATGAGATCATACTGGATTAAGATGGACCCCAAATCCAGTAACTGATGTCCTTATAAGAAGGAGACATAGAGACACAGAGAAAGAGAGACACAGACACACAGAAGGGCAGACGGCCATGTGAAGACAAGCAGAAATTGGAGTGATGTGTCTACAGGCCAAGGAATACCAAGGATTTCTGGCAGCCACCAGAAGCTAGGAAGAGGCAAGAAAGGGTTCTTTCCTAGAGTCTTCAGAGGGAACATGGCCCTGCTGACACTCAATTTTCACTTCATTTCTAAACTCCAAAACTGAGAGAATAAATTTATGTTGTTTTAAGCCACCCAGCTTTTCATAATTTGTTACAGGAGCCCTAGGAAATTAATATATCATACAATCTAGCAACTGTACCTCTAAGTATTTACTCAGCTGATTTGAAAACCTACATCCACACAAAAATCTGCACAGGAGTGTTCATAGCAGCTTTATTTATAACACCCTAAACCAGAAGCAACCAAGATGTCCTTTAATAGGTGAGTAGATAAATAAACTGTGGCATACACATACAATGGGATATCATTCAGCTATAAAAATAAATGACCAATCAAGCCCCCCCCCCAAAGACATGGATGAACCTAAAGTGCATATTGCTAAATGAAAAAGGTGAAACTGAAAAATTATATGATTCTAATTATATGACATTCTGGAATAGGCAAAACTATAGATATAGTAAAACGACTGATGGTTGCCAGGGGTTTGAAAGGAGGGAGAGAAGGTTGAATGTAAAGCACTGGGGGTTATTTAAGGAGATGAAACAACTTTGTAAGATACTGTAATGGTGGACACATGACATGATCCATTAGTCTAAAACCATAGAATTTTACAGCACAAAAAATGATCCTTAATATATGTAAATTTAAAAATTATTTAGGAGGTCAGGGGATCCCAGCATGGGATAGAGACTGTGACAAAAGAATCTTTCTTACAAATGCATGAAACAACCACACTGAAGGGGATGGATGGTGGTCCTAATCTAAGCAACTTTTGAGATGAGTGTAGTCTGTATGACTAAAGGCAAAAAGAACTGTACATATGCTGTACTGTAGTTGATAAAGTCCACAGGTACGGGTATGGGTTAGTAATTCTGATACTGTTATATGTACTATGGAGTTGAACAATTAAGTACATGGATGGCAGACGATAGGCGTCTTCACTGTTGGAGGTGGGAAGTTACAGATTAGATAAAAATCGAAATAAATCTGAATAAAGTATGGACTTTAATTATAATTTAATATATAACATATAATTTATATATGTATATAAATTCATTTATGTTTATTCCATTGCATTAACTCAAGTTACTAGGTAAGAAACAAATTCACGTGCCTCATTTTTTTATGGTGGTAAAAGTGAAAAATTCTTTTCTCTCTGATCTTTTTAGGTGTAGATGTATTAATTATGTATGTGGACCTGTTTAAAAACCAATCTATTTTTACATTTATTCTTCTTCAAGATAATTTCTACTTGTAGATATGGCCAACAGTTTATAAAAATTAAGAGAGACCAGTTGACTCTCAGTGAAACTGTTCATCTGGTCCATAAGTGTCTTTCTGCTATTTGGATTTCATAAGCCAAATGGTATCTTAAAATTAGTAAATATGCTTACAATTCAGTTGAACACTTTTTTCTATGGAAAATGTTATGAGTTCAAAAACGACATCTAGAGATGACTGTCAATATATATTTTCTTTGCATGTATGATATATTTGTTTCTGTGTTTTAGAAATACGTTAGAAAGAGGCTGGGTAACAGAATTAGCAGCAGCATTTTAAACTTCCTCCTCACAGTAATCCTAGGAATGGTATTATACTCATTTCACAGATATATCCCTCCCAATCCAGCAAACATTTATTGAGTTTACTAAATGCTGACACCAGTGTTACCAAGATAAATAAGATGTGGTTCTTGTTTTTGAGTGGCTTATATTGAAGGAGATAAACATATAACATCCATTCTGTGTGCTTCGTGCTGATGGGGATAAGTTCAGGGTATTATGAATTTATATGGGAGGGATAATTCACCCATCTGCAGAGCGCTTGGAGATGAAGCAGTGTCAGGCAAGCACCCCTCATGACCAGGGAGGAGTTCCTAGCAGAGATAACAACTCAAGTAAAGACAGGGAGTAAAGAAATAGTATGCTGTGGTCTGAGAACGTGTAATTCAACATTTTAGGACGATAAAGTGAGCAGTAGATAATAATGAGAAATAAGACTACAGTCATAGTCAGAGGCCTGTGTAGTCATGCTAAGGAATTTGGACTTGGAGACACCAAGGGTAGATATCTTGTCCTGAAAAGTGATTACATGAGGATTTTTACCCAGTTCTGTTTGTCTCCAAAGCCTGAGCTTTTTACACTAAATAATATTTACTTCATAGGCATTCTTGACATTAACTATTTACCAAAGATGTAAATAAATCATATTGTAAGAATGAGAAAAAGAACAATTTGGAAAATAGTTAAATAGCATTATTTGGAAAAAGCCACTGTTATACAACCCTACTTCCAACATGCTTTGTACTTCAAGTTTATTGATTAGACATCTTTTACTCTCATATTTTATACCATACCATGCATTCTATTTTTGTTAACTGTCATCAATATTAAAACAGCAAACTGACCAGCACCTAATTCTGGGCTTACTTGGTAGTGCACCACTTGGTGGTGCTCCACAGCAAGCACTCTGCCCTTTGGACATCCAGTTACTGCCTTTAGTAGCTGCCTGACATAGATGTGGATCTGACACCAGACGTTTACATCAAGGGCACCTCTACCAAGGCACATCTGCTGGGCCTGATGGGAGCAGAGGTCTCTTTCAGTCCTGGCTTCGGGGTCTGACATCCCCTCACTGGATGTCAGGAAGGCCCTGTTACTAAGGATGGCTCCACTGCCCCTAAACCATTAACATTTTCCAAAGAGGAACAGCAGCCCAAGGACCATGCTCTCTGCCATGTTTAATAGTCATCCTGCCTCCGAAGGGCTGGAAGCACCTCTCTCAGTGACCTCATGCTCCATCCTGATGTGAATGGTTTTCATCCTTTTTCACCAAATCATTTAGAAAAGGTGCCGAGAAAGTCAACTATATTCATTTGGTACAGAGCAGAGAGAGAACATTTTATGTTCAAGAATAAATTGTCCAAGCAGTAAATGTCATTGGGGTGAATCCTGTAATGAGACAGGAGGGAACAATTAGACAGTTGGGGAAACTCCAGGAGAAAGAAAAGAGGAAAGACTGAGAACTAAACAAAAGAGTATTAAAATTACAGGGATTCAGAAAAAGACTTCTGAACACAATTGTATTGATGGTGTTGGGAAACTTTAGTGCATGCCCCTTCAGCAGGAGGTAGCTGGAGGAACAATTATTTCCATGTACGTTCACTTGAAAAACTTTGTTTCATCTTTCTCTTTTAAAATTTAATTAAGTGCCCTGATTCTTTTTTTAATTTATTTTATTGAAGTATAGTTGATTTACAATGTTGTATTAGTTTCTGCTGTACAGCAAAGTGATTCAGATATATATATATATACACACACACACACACACACACACACACACACACACACACACACACATATTCTTTTTCCTATTCTTTTCCATTGTGGTTTATCACAGGATATTGATATTGAATATAGTTCCCTGTGCTATACAGTAGGACCTTGTTGTTTATCCATTGTATATATAATCACTTTAAATGCCCTGATTATTATCATAAGAAGAAAGAATGTAATTTTTTTTCAGAGAGAACAAGTTTTTTTTTAAGTTCCATTTTATAATCTGTTATAGGTGAATGAGTAGCAAGTTAAGCATTGTGTTTAACTCCTGGCGTGGAGAATGGAGGGTAGATATATCAGGAGGGTGATATAGAATGGGCTTCAATAATTTGCAATAACAAACTTAGCTGAGTAGTAGGAACGAATATTTGTTATATTATTCCTTATACTTTTATATATGCCTGAAGCATTTCATAGACTTTTAAAAACCAAATTAGAGATTCAGGAAATACTTAGGGAAAGGAGAGAGGGATCAAGAAAGGGAGCAGAGGGGAAGGGGATTAGACAAAGAGGAGGATTAAGCAGGGAGAGATAGAAAAATAGGTGAAGGCATGGTTTTGAACCTAGAGAGCTTTCTTTCTTTTTTAAAATATTTATTTATTTATTTATTTACTTACTTACTTACTTACTTACCTACTTATTTATTTAGCTGCGCTGGGTCTTAGTTACGGCACTCGGGATCTTTGTTGCAGCGTGCGGGATCCTTTAGTTGCAGCATGCGAGCTCCTTCTGAAGGGTTAGGTTAGTGGTCACACCATGCTGTTTGCTAACGATTTGTCCTGATTGAGTAAGCTCTCTAACCCCTTCCCACCACACATGAGACTCAAGAACTGCCCATGGCATTCTGATCTCTACAAACCAGACATAACAGCAGTTCTTCCAACGGAAAAAGGGCAAAAGAAAGAAAGAAAAAAAAAAAAAACTGAGAGCAAATGCAAGAAAAAAAGAAAAGAAAAAACAATGAACATATATGTATGAATGAACGTACAGCAACTCAAAACTGCTCCCCTTTGGGGACAGAAGCCGATGCCGTAGCCAAGTTCAAAATGAAATCCCATATCCCTCCAGACCCCTTTCTTGCCATTACTGTATAATTTATATGCAAGTCTCCTGCATAGTTAATCTTCCTCTCTAGCATCTGGTATTTATCATCAGAAACAAACTGGTGCGAGATTCTGGAGAAGCTCTTCATATATTTTGGGTTTTAAACATTCCTCTACAAGTCTGTTTCTTTAAAAGTTAAAAGTGCAGCTAAGCACAGGGAAATAGGTGATAGCAAGTGGGGGGATGGGTCATTCATACTTGGGGCTCTCCCAATGCGGCATAAATGAATCAGAGCCAGAGAGGTGAAGATAAAGGGAACTAAAATTTAGAGCTAAAAGGACTTTGAAAACCTTCCAGTTCAGCTTCCTGATATTCTACCCATGGCTGGTCACTTTCACAAGGAATCCTAGCTGCAACAGCTGAGCTGAAACTGGAGGCTACCTTTTCTGAAGTATCATTCAGGGTTGCCTCAAGGGTTTATTTTTTTCCCCAAATGGAGAAAATAGAAAAGTTTTAGATTATCCATTTTAGAGTGATAACTAAAGTGTGTAAATGATATTGTTCATTCTGTTAGTGGGATCGGCGCTGCATCCGACTGGCCTGGAGAAGTCAGGACTCTGTCTGTGCCTTCTAGGCAGGTGCTTTCAAATGCTGGTGACGCAGCATCTCTTGGTGTTTGCTCCTGAGATGCAGATCTGAGGTCCTGCCAGACACATCCTGCAGGCTGGACCTTTGATGACATTGGGTTGGATCCTTCTTGCTTCTTACCTGCTAGAGTCTTCCCTTCTCTGAGGCTTGTGGATTTGATTTAGAAATTCAGAAAAGTTTTAGAAATGGACAAACAGATGAAAGATTAGAGAATTGTTTACCCATTGGGGCAAAGGGGCAACTTTTAGCATTCTGCAACTGGGGTAAATGAAAAAAGTAAAATGAAAGCCAATTTCAAACATTAAAATAATAACGAGAGCTCAGAAATGACAGTAATTAGACTAAGATCATGTGGAAAAGTTGCATTCAATACATTTTGGAACAAGGTGGTTTTTCCTTGTTCTTTTTCTTAGCTCCTTTTGGGACTATTTTAGTGCTTCAGTGCTACTACACAGAAAATAGTGTAAATGTATTCATTTTTACTGTAATATTCCCCAGCTCTTCCTATATTGGCAAAAGATAATAGATTATGGATTTCTTAAAGTTTAGCAGCTTGTAATTCCATGTATAATATAAATAAGTATAGTTAAAGTTTAAATTAATTAGTAAATTTGCAGTTATCTGAATTAACTATTCTTTAAAATTTAATTTAGCAGATGTGATGATTTTGTGATAACATTAGTCATTTCTCATATATTTTAATATACCTAAGTCACAGAGCATCTTAAACTTGGTAAAGAGAGAGCCGAGTGTAGAGGGTTGAGCACTAGATAAGAGATCCAGAGTGAGCCAGTGACAGAACCTCAACCAGAATGCAGATCTTCTGACCCCAGCCCTGGGTTCATACACATGTCACATATTTTTATGAAAGACAAATATTATTGTTTTGGATCTTACAGTCACTTTTCTTCTAGTGATGTGGATGGTGTATTGGATTTTGTCTGAGATTATCAATATTAATTATTCACATTCTTCTCAAATTGTAACCATTTAGTTTTATTTTGAGAGTGAAGAAAGCAATAGATGGTCCTGCCAAAAAAGAAAATGAAAGACCCTGATTTGTGTATTTGGGGTAAGGTCTTAGAACAACCTGGGCCCAGGTCCAGAATAAATGAGGACCATTCCTAGCAGAGCAGAAGAACATTATAAAGTCTATTATCACATCACAGCTATTTAACAAAAATCAGATTGATATGATTTTCAGAGAAGAAACAAAAGATACTCTCTAGCCGTGTTCATAATAATACGGTCTTTCTGAAAGTTAATCAGTTTGTTTACGTACCACATTAACATAAAAAATTTTTTTAAACAGTGAGCACCTTCTAACTAAAATCAGTGGTTTAAATTATAATATAAAAGTGGTTCTACCAGTGAAAACTATGGCAAATATCTCCATCTGAGATAAGGTTGCCAGATAAAATACAAGATGCCCAGTTAAATTTGAATTTCATATGAATAATGGATAATTTTTTCATATAAGTAAAAACTTCAAATTTCACTCAGCTTCCTGTATTTTTATTTGCTGAATCTGGTAACTATAATCTAAGGGGCAAATTTTGCTTCCAAATACTGCTTCTGAATAAAATCCAAAGTATATGATAGCCAGTTAATTTGGAAAATAAATACAATTTCAAATCTTATTTAGGTAGGGCTTCTCAGAACCGGCACTACTGACACTCTGGGCTGGATAGTTCTTTGTTGTGGGGGGCCGTCCCGTGCATGGCAGGGTGTTTAGCAGCATCCCTGGCCTCTACTCACTAGATTCAAGTAGCATCCCCCCAGCTGCAACAGCCAGAAATGTTTCTAGACATTGCCAAATGTCCCCGGGGTGGGGTGAGGGGGCAAGATCGTCCCTGGTTGAGGACCATTGTTCTGAGGAAAGAAGCTTATTTATACATAAGTGTGGTACATGTATCTTGGAAGAAAACTAGCCTGTCCTGGTCTTGAAGAAAGAAGGGAAAAACCATATTTTACGTAGTTTTCATTTTAAAGCATCTTGGGAGAGATGCCAATGGAGGACTGATGGGAGATGGTTGAGGAGTTGAGTGGGTAGACGTGGGATTGTTTTACAACCTGAGACTTTATTAAAGAAGCTTCTGTTTCCTCTCTGAGAGGAAAAGATGGTAGAAAGTACTCAAGAGAAGCCTCAGGTTCCCAACATGGCCTTCATCCAGGCTCTGAGAGAACAGTTAATACAGAGTCTGCTGATTCCTGGAAAAGGAGTGTTTTATTTGGATAGCAATAACTGAAATTCCAACCTAGACCACCTAGGTGAATAATCACGTATGGGTGTCCAAAAAAACCAAATTGTCAAGAGCAGCGTTGTGAACCAGAGTGGGGAAACTATTTACTATTTGATGTTCAGAAAACAATTCGACAGGGAGTTTTGCTACGAGGTTGTTGCTTCTATTTTCCCCAAGAAAACATATGAATTTAGTTTGCTGTCTAAACCAAGAAAGTAATGTGGTTACACATACTATGGAGAAGTTTTTAAAGAATTGACCTTTCAAGTCTTTGTGCCTCTAATTACTATTCTTTAGTCATACAGAGTCACTAATCATTCCTCCTGCAAGAAATTTTCAGCATAATCCTATTTTCCACTCAAGTTCTACAGGATTGCCAGATTGCAGTGAAAAAAATCAAATCTACTTCCAGTAAAGAGAGACTCAAAAGAACAGTGGTTCAAATAAAATGCCAAAGAGAATAATCAGCTTCTTATTCTACTTTTATTAATGTGAAATCTACAATTTTGTGAGGATAATACAAAAAATTTTTTTTCTAGTAATTGAGTCATTCTAACTAAATTTAGGCAAATAGTCCTACTAATGTTACTTTTTAAAAAACGTATGTCGGGCTTCCCTGGTGGCGCAGTGGTTGAGAGTCCGCCTGCCAATGCAGGGGACACGGGTTCATGCCCCGGTTTGGGAAGATCCCACATGCCGTGGAGCGGCTGGGCCTGTGAGCCGTGGCCACTGGGCCTGCGCATCTGGGGCCTGTGCTCCGCAGCGGGAGAGACCACAGCAGTGAGAGGCCCGCATACCACAAAAAAAAAAAAAAAAAAAAAAGTATGTCAAGGCAATTCTACTCTAAGAGTGAAGCAACTCAGTTCCAGAGTTTTTTCTTAGACAGACAATATACACAATGCTTAAAGATGCAGCAAAGGCGCACTGTCCTTAAGATAAAGTCTGGAATCCTTACTGTGGTTAACAAGGTCTTAAATTATCTGACTAGAGTTGATCACACTTCCTCCAACTCCTATTGTATAGGCTAAGCTGCTCTAACATAGAAACCCAACAATAGAGTGGCTCAGATAAGACCAACGTTGATTATTCTCTCACATAACAGACTAGAAGGATGCAGGTGGTCAGTGGTCCAGTGTTCATGGGGAGTTTGACCCATGACATCATCCAGTGGCTCCCCTACCTTCTATCTTGTTGCTCCTCTACTCTGTAAGGCATTTTCTCATTCATATGGTCAAAGCTCATTCACCACCGCCCTCTCTGTGTTCCAACCAGTAGAAAAGTAGGCAGAAAGAAAGGCAAATAACTTTCTTTTAAAGATGTGCTGCAGGGTGGGTTTCCTAGGAAATCTGAGATGGGGATTAGCATGTAAGAGGTTCGTTAGGCAGTGCTCTTGGGATCAACCTCTGCAGGGGGAAAGGAAGGAGGCAGAATTGTGCAGAGAGAGAAGTTAGGCTGCAGGACAATCACAGCCAGGCCTCAACTGACCCTATAGTTAACTGTGAAGGAGAGATGGCCCTTCAGAGTTGGGATGGGGAGTTGGGCCTTTATATCCCTTGATCAGTTATTGGCTGTGAGCTGCTCCAGGAAGAGGGCATGACCTTGGATGAGATGGCTCTTTTGAGCTCTTTTTACAAAGAGGGCCGTCAGCCAACAACCACACCCTACCCCGCATGCCCCAATGGCTAGAGGGCAGCACAGCACAGCACCCATGACGGGATATGACCCGGAAGTTGTACAAACCCCTTGTACTTACATCTCCTTATCTAGAATGTCTAGAATGGCCACCACAGCTGCAAAAGAGGCTGGGAAATACAGTCTTTAGCTAAGAGAACATATGCCTATCCTTGACTAAAAGGAAGAAGGGGTGAATGGATATTGGGGAATGATCACAGGAGGAAAGGAAAATCATTGTTTGAGTTTGTTCAGCTTGTTGACTCTTTTAGATCAAAAACTATTACATCAAGGAAGCTGCCCACAAAGCACAGAGGCAGAAAGAGAGGTACAAGTGGGGCTGGCTCCCCGGAGCTCTGCAGGAAGAGGTTCCCAGGGCACACTTCCAATCTGCTCCCCCAAACCCAAGCCACAAGGAGAACTGAATGAAAAGCCTCTCCTTAAAGTGTCCTACTTTGAGCTCTATGCCCACCTCTGGGATTGGATGCTTTTCTCAGACCTGTTACATATCAGAACCAGTTGCTTTGTGTAGAGGATAAAAATACTGAAACATGGTTGTTTCTGCCAAAGAACCCCCCCAGTAATTATGTTGACCTAAATCAGACCCAAATCAGACAGCACTAATGTATCACTTTCTTTTAGTGGTAATGGGATTTTCTGCAAAATAACGGTGTGTGAAAAGGAAGGAGGCTAAGAAAAGCTTATGTGCCTGCCCCCCTCTATCTGAACAAAGCAGCTAGACCAGTTCCTGCCACTGACTGGACCAGGGATTGGAACCTGACATAAAAGCCATCTATAGGCTGAACATAAGGAGATCAGCTTCTGAAGAAACACGGCAATAAAACTCTTACCAAGAGTGGCACTGTATTGGATAGTGTGGGACTAACCAACCAACAGATCCTCTTAGGCATTTGGCACAAGGCAGAGAGAGGAGCCAGTATGCACTAACAGTGAAACTAGAGAGAACAAAGCAGAGGGAGGATGAGGAACCATAAACTGTCTGCTTTCTAGAATGGCTGATGGGCTCCCAGAAGTATTCCTCTCTCCTCTCTCCCTGCCCTCATCCCCATCCTTTCCCATACACCCAGTGCTGGAATACAGGGAACTTCTTAGCTGCAAAAAGGCAGGGCCATGGGGATCCTCAAAATGGAGCAAGTTTCTACCCTCCCACACACACACACACACAAAAAGTGTTTAATTTCTTAACCCCAGAGGTGTCTTACCAGGATCCTGCATACTGATATTTTAAGAATAAAGTGGTAACATGAAGGGCCCTACTTTGAGCCTTGTGTCCGCCTCTGGGTTTTAGCCATAGCCAGGCACATGTGACAGGTGGTAATGGTGGGCTGCCCAGAGTGTATTTGTACCAGTCAGTATAGGATAAAGCTTAAGAAAACAGGTTCCAGAATTCCACAGATCTGGGTTTTAATCTTAGGTCTGCCACATATTAGCTGTGTGGCCTTGGAAAAGTCTTATATCCTCTGTAAGGATCCATCTCCTCTTCTGTAAACTAGGGACATAATAATAGTATCTGCTTCACAGGGCTTTTGTAAAAGTTAAGTGAGGTAAAACTGGCTCTTGGCACAGGGCATAGAATGTAGTAAGCGCCCAATAAATCAGCTGTAATAGTAGTTACCCCATAAATAAGCCTCCTTGGAGGAAAATTACCCTAAGATATGAAGAAAGTCAATTTGACCCAGAAACAAAGTCTCAGAAGAGAGATTCTGGCTATAACTTGGTGCCCAGCTCTTAGCTCTGTCTCCTGGTCCAGCTTCTCAGTGATTCATCATCAAATCCCATAGAGGTAGGATTATAGTAAATTAAGAAAAGAGTTTTTCATTGAAAACTGGTTAAAGCTTTGGTGTACGAGGCAGTGTTGCTTTGGCATCACCACAACTTCCTATAATACATGTGTTCCTCCTAACCAGGAAAGAAGTAATCTCTCAAACTTCACTTCAAAATGCTGCACAGCTTTGGAATCTCACAGGATCCAAAGCACCAGAGGTGGTACTCAGCAGAGGTGACAGTGGTTTCCAGCAGACATGAATGTGGTCACTGCCAGATGTGATAATGGTACCCAGCAGACATGACTGTGGTCTCCAGCTGATGTGACAATAGTATCTAGCAGACCAGAATATGGTTCCCAACAGATGTAACAATGATCTCTAGCAGAGATGACAATGCTCCCCAGCAGATGTGGTGGTAGCTCCAGAAGCAGAATGGTGCTCTGTGGATGCAGCAGGACCCTTGGAAGCAGCAACAGACTTAAGCTGATGGATATCAAGAGAGGTGCTGGAGTTAAAGGGTGTGATATTGTCTAAGGTCGGGGGAAGAGAGCAAGAAAATGACTGACACCATGAAGTAGCTGCTAGTATTTATTTGTGAACATGTGTGGATTATAGCCCAAGGTACAGAAATGTGGGGTATGAGGGAAGTGGAGAAGAGACTCTGATTTGAACCAGACTGAAGAAAATAGGCAGGCAGCTATGGAGTACACTTCTATTGTCTGGCATTCCCATAAGAGTCAAACAAAGGGCTTTACTTAGAGCACCGTATTCCAATGCAGACTTGGAGAGAACACTGTACCAGGAGCCTGGAGAACTGGCTGTTCATTCTGGTCTGCTACTGACTGTCTCTGGGGAAATAAGTTAACCTCCTTGAACCCCGGCTTATCCTCATACAGAAAAGAGAGAAGAGGATTGTACTCAATAACTGAGGCCCTTTCTGTGATAGTTTTATGTCATTACTCCCAGATTCAGATAAAGCCAAGGTCTCCCTAACACTCCTTCCACATTGAAATGTGTTTAACTCCCAAGAACTTGGAGATGTTACCATTCCTGTAAGTAATCTTGTAATGGAAATTTTACATCCTTTAAGATAATTAACATTCAGTACCCAATCTTAGAACATTATCCAAACTTAGATGAGAAAAGATGAAGCAATGAAAAAGGTGTTACCTTATCATACTTTTATTTTTTTGGCATTAAAAAAAAAAAGACAATTAGGGGATGAGGAAAGTTTTCATTTCTTTAGTACTGAGTTGGTGGCAGCAAAAGCCAAGTGGGATTTGACTATCTCAGGGATAGACTTGCCCTAGGTGACCCAGGTACCTAGGGGAAGGTGCAGCCAAGGTGAGTGATGTCCTCTGGGGCTTACATGGCCTGGCCACAAGTGAGAGACCTTCTATAAAGGTCTAAAAGACCCTGGGAACATAGGAGAGTACATTCTAAAGGGCTGACACCTCCTCACCTAGGTGGAGGAGTTAGCCAGGACCCCTACGAGCTGTACTGGGAGAGGTGAACCCATGTTATTATTATTATTTTTTTTTTTTTTTGCGGTACGCGGGCCTCTCACTGTTGTGGCCTCTCCCGTTGCGGAGCACAGGCTCCGGACGTGCAGGCTCAGCGGCCATGGCTCACGGGCCCAGCCGCTCCGTGGCACGTGGGATCTTCCCGGACCGGGGCACGAACCCGTGTCCCCTGCATCGGCAGGCGGACTCTCAACCTCTGCGCCACCAGGGAAGCCCCTGAACCCATGTTTTGAAGCTCATCTCTTTGCCTTCTGGCACGTTCCTTCTTCTGATAAGGAACCTCTGGTAATCACATGTCTCATTGGAACATTACCCTCATCTACTAATGTAAAATGATGGCTGACTGTCAACATTTAGAAGGTCCCTGGGGAGGCCAGGTGTCATGGGGAAGACGGCCAGACTGGCTTCCAAGGGGAATGTTCCTTTCCGTGGTAAAAGTACCATAGACCTGGGTTGGGGATTCAGTCATAGAGATGCAGAGGCTCTTGTCTTGTCATTGTGGAGGGAGGCTGAAGGATAATAAGCAGACTGCCCTTATTTTCATTAAAAGGCAAAGTGTCTTTAACAGGGCTGGCATTAGCTTCAGCCTGGCAAGTACATTCCTTTTTTTTTTTTTATTCAAACGGAAAGTCACAAAAATTATAATCCTCCTCATCCGTTCACTCAGTCCCATGTAATTAAATTTCTTTTCAATCTTGATCTTTTGTTAGCCGTTTTATGAGTTCATCAGTTTTCCATTAGAGTTCTGAAAATGCTTATTCATTCAATCAGCAGTATAGTCATTTACCAGAAACCTGTACTTGTCAAGTCTTTTCCGTGAATTCCTTGAAGATGAAACCCTTTTATAGGAACATATTTGCAAAAGCATCAGAGCACACCCAGAACTGTCTGTAAATGACAAAAGACTTAAAGATGACCACGGTTAAAGATTTGATGAAAGTTCATAATAATGCAATTGACAAGGAAATTTAGCTATTTCTGAGATATACATTTTAAAGTAATAACTAGAATTATGACTTGTAACATTATACCAGAACATATAAGATTTTTAGAAATTTCATGTAATGTCTGAAACATTTATATTAACATATTTCCATACAAATAACGCAATGAAAGTTTAGTATTAGTTGTTTTGTTTGTTTGTTTGTTTATATTGCAGGTTCTTATTAGTCATCAATTTTATACACATCAGTGTATACCTGGCAAGTACATTCTTAGACAAACTGCCGGGAAGCCAGTTTAACAGAAATTTGCTTGGCAAGCAACAAGGGTGAGGTTGAATGGGGTCAGCCTATAATTACCTGATGCATCCATTTCTACCATGTGGCCTGTCTGCCACTTGGCCCAGAAGCGTTGTATCAGCGGCCAGGACAACTCATGTGTCCACTGCCAACTTTTGCCTCACTAACTCTGCCCATACCACCCATTTCTAAAACTTCAATGTCTGACCAGTTCCCTTTCTGACTGCCACAGTCTCTCCTTAAACGTGTTAAAATTTTTCATTGGGACAGGTTAAAGTCACGTCTCTGTATTCTACAAGATGTGGCTGTATACTGGGTTTACCCATTACCTGTGGTCAGCTGGCAAAGAGCTATTTCTTTGCATAGCCTAATTCTTGGGGTCACCCCATTGTTGGCCTCCTCCCATATAACAACTACACTGTAGTCTTAAAATGTCATTTTGTTATTTCATTTCATTTTTATTTTCTGTGTTCTTTTGAAGGTCTCCACTGATTTTTTTTTTTTTGAGTGGGATTGCTCTGAGAAAGAATGTTATTTTTAGCATAAATTGAATCAAGTGCGATGAACTCGTATAACAAATTCAACTGCCATAATCAGCTTCATTATATCAAAGTAGGGCAGCTTCTTTCTCCATTACTATTTCTACCTGAGAGACAAAACTGTGTTCACAAATGATGAAACATATATATGTATAATATCATGTTTAAAGTACTACTAGCTCTAAAAGTTGGTCAGTAATAAGTTCTCATTTCTTTTCTTCATAATAGATTTTGCTTGTCGTGTTAGTGTTTTGCACCACTAACTGCTACTAAAAACCCCAAGCATAGACAAGCTGCTTGGAATTCCAGCCCTGGATGAATTGATTCAAACAGGGTAGACTAACTCATACCACTCTTCCTGTGCAGCCACTAATGAAGAAGACTAAAGAGCAAGTAACATAGTTACCACTTTCCAGATTTCAATTTTTTATTTGCTTTAATCATTTCATTTTTACTTATTGATCCATTCAAGTAGATATTTATTTATTCCTACCTAATTTGTCCTACAGAGCATTTAAGACACGAACACAAGATGAAAATAAGGATCATAAAAAATAAAAATAAAAGTTAGATAATCAAAGTGGGAGGGAAGAGTTAAAAGATCTATAGGATAGTAGCTCCTACATAATTATTAAAGTGGAGGTCAATGTTTGGGCGGGGCTTCCAGGTGGCAAAAGCAAAAATGAAAATATAATAGATACAAAATTACCTACTAGCCATAAAGAAATCTCCTAAAATAAACAAAGCTTTTTGTTGGCACTTGGATCTGAAGGAAATTTCTTATTTATAGCTTTATATAAGAAAAACTCAGTGATATGGATGGCACAATCCCGCAATATAGTTTGGCAACATGCAAACCAAAAGAATTTTGTGTATTGGGGGGGCAGGATTTTTTCTTTGTTAATTTCTTCCTTCCACTAGTTTCTGAGCAATACATTTTCTACTCTCCCAGAGATAAGCATAAATATTTTAATATTTAATAAAATCTAAACTTATCAATCATTTTACCTGCTCCTGAAAAATACAAGATCATCATAAGACTCTATCTAATTGCTTCCCTCCCAACTTTATTGTTTATAGTACTTTAGTTCTATCTTGCTTTTTAATTCTACAAATTAAGCATCATTGTTATTGTTTTATATGACCAATGTTTAAGTCTATTTATTTATAAAACCTTTGCTCATCATTTCTTCTTGTATTTCATACTTCCAATTTGAGTTCATTTTTCTCTGAGTCTGAAGTATATACCTTAGGAATTCATTTTGTGAGGATCTATACTGAGTTTTATTTGTCTTTAAATGTCCTTATTTTACCCTTATTCTTTTCATTAATTATAGAGTTTGGGATTGATAGTTCTTTTTTTCCTCAGCACATTAAAAATAATATTCCCTGTCTTCTGGCTTCCATTAATTATTATTTATCCTGTTTGAGATTTTTGGGGATTCTGTAGTTTGGTGTCTGTCAACAATTCTGAAAAATTCTCAGCCATTCTCTCTTTAAATATTGTCTCTTTTCCATTCTTTCTAATATCTCCATCTGGAACTCCAATTAGACATATGGACTTCTTACTCTATCCTCCTTTACTTTTAACTTCTCATATTTCTTTTTAATCTTGTTTCTCTGTGCTATATTTTGTACAAGTTCTTTAGATTTATCTTCTACTTCACTAATTATCTCTTAATTTTGTCCAATCTACCATATAATTCATACATTGTTTTTCATTTCAATTCTATCTTCCTTTCCTAGAAGTTTTATTTCAAATATACTTTAAAACATTTTTTGTTTCTTGTCCTTATTTTCAGGCTTCTATTTCTTGAAGCATATTAAATATACTTATTGTATAGCTTGAAAGTCTGTGAAAGTGTGATTCTGTTTCAGTTGTTTCTGTTGGCTCTCACCTATGGTGCCTTATTTCCTTGAATGTTTTGTAATTTTTTTTATTATTTGGAACATTATCCGTAGGAATTCTTTGAGAACTGGGTTACAGTTTTTGTCCTCCAGAGAGGATTTTTTTGGACTTTAGTTGCCTGGAGACACTACCAGATCTCTATGATATTTTTTCACGCCATATAGTAGCATGAATTTAGCACTACAAAACCACAAGAAGCAACATAAACTATGAAGCATTCTTCCTTTAAAAAAATTTTTTTTAATTTATCTATTTATTTATTTTTGGCTGCACTGGGTCTTCGTTGCTGCGTGCAGGCTTTCTCTAGTTGCAGTGAGCAGGGGCTACTCTTTGTTGCAGTGTGTGGGCTTCTCATTGCGGTGGCTTCTCTTGTTGTGGAGCACGGGCTCTAGGCACGGGGGCTTCAGTAGTTGTGGCACATGGGCTCAGTAGTTGTGGCTTACGGGCTCTAGAGCACAGGCTCAGTAGTTGTGGTGCACGGGCTTAGTTGCTCCGTGGCATATGTGATCTTCCCGGACCAGGGGTCAAACCTGTGTCCCCTGAATTGGCAGGTGGATTCTTAACCACTGTGCCACCAGGGAAGTCCCTGAAGCATTCTTGACAAAAATATTTAACTTGAATCTAATAATGAGAAACAATTGGTCAAATTCAGAATATAGGACATTCTACATGACAGTTGGCTGGAATTCTACAAAAGTCATTGTCATACTCACACATAAAAGGCAGGATACTCTTCTTAATTAAAAGAAGCTTAAGAAACAGACCAATCAAGTTCAATGCACCTTGGGCAGCTTCTGTTTTTCTTAAGTCATAAAATATATTTGGAAGACAATTAAGAATATTAGAATACGGACCATATAGTAAATGACATTTTATCATTACTTTTCTGAGATGAGGTAATATTATGATTCTATAGGAAGATGTCCTTATTCTAGGAAATGCATGTTGAAGTATTTAAGGATAAAGTGACCAGTGATTATAAGTTAATTTCAATTGGTTCAAACCAAAAAAACAGGTATTTATCGATACGCACACGTGCACGCACGTGCACACACACGTGTGTGGGTATAGATATTGGCATATGTATAGAGAAACTGGTGACGCTAGAACTGTTCATTGTACTTTTCTCTTGACTTCTCTGTAAGTTTTAAAACATGAAGTTTTTTAACTTTGTAAGAAAAGGCAAAAACAAACAAACAAAAAAACCACATGAAGGATAGCTATAGGTACAACTGCTCAGGGGGAAGATTTTCTCCCCTACATCAGAGCTAAAATCAAGACAGGCAAGATTTCTTGTCCTCCCCTTCCGAACAGAGGGTTTATTTCTAGTCCACTCTTATACTTAGGGTGTGACTCCTTCAGGTCTCAGCTTTACATGGGGGAGGGCGTCCTCCTATTAATTTCTTCATCCTAGGAGGGTCTTAGGCTTTTTTTTTTTTTTAACATCTTTATTGGGGTATAATTGCTTTACAATGGTGTGTTAGTTTCTACTTTATAACAAAGTGAATCAGTCATACATAAACATATGTTCCCATATGTCTTCCCTCTTGCGTCT
Source organism: Delphinus delphis (assembly GCF_949987515.2). NCBI lineage: Eukaryota > Metazoa > Chordata > Mammalia > Artiodactyla > Delphinidae > Delphinus > Delphinus delphis. The sequence continues at coordinate 109,887,841 of NC_082685.1, read as the reverse complement.
CCCTCCCTCCCACCCTCCCTATCCCACCCCTCCAGGCTGTCACAAAGCACCGAGCCGATATCCCTGTGCCATGCGGCTGCTTCCCACTAGCTATCTACCTTACTACGTTTGTTAGTGTGTATATGTCCATGACTATCTCTCGCCCTGTCACAGCTCACCCTTCCCACTCCCCATAACCTCAAGTCCGTTCTCTACGAGGTCTGCGTCTTTATTCCTGCCTTACCCCTAGGTTCTTCATGACATTTTTTTTTCTTAAATTCCATATATATGTGTTAGCATATGGTATTTGTCTTTTTCTTTCTGACTTACTTCACTCTGTATGACAGACTCTAGGTCTATCCACCTCATTACAAATAGCTCAATTTCGCTTCTTTTTATGGCTGAGTAATATTCCATTGTATATATGTGCCACATCTTCTTTATCCATTCATCCGATGATGGGCACTTAGGTTGTTTCTATCTGGCTTTTTTTTTATCCCTTCAACCTGTGAAGTTGATAAAACAGAAGTTTAATTTCCCAAGGTTTATCAGATACTCTCAGTGTAAAAGCTGACTTCAGTGCTCACTGCCTTTTAGGATTCAGGCTCTAACTTTATATTTGGCCTCTGTGAATTTCTTGCTTTCTTACAGCTCAATAATCAATCTAATTTTTAAAATGTTTTCTACTCTGAAATGTTCATTGTTTTTACTAGGAGGATCATCCAGGGCATCTTGTTCTAATATACTACCAGAAACAAAAGTCTTCATGCAACAACATTTTAAATAAAAATTCAATCACAATTATTTTTCTTCCAATGTTTGTAGAGATTTAAATAGCAGTTATAACCACAAGCAAGTTTCAAAAAAATATTCCTTCTCATATCATTATTAAAAAGCCTCTGGTCTTAATACATAAATCCAGTACATTTACCTTTCAGCTACCTAGGTGAAAATATAGTTGTCTCAATAGACAAAAAAGTACGCTGTCAAGCCAATCTTTTCTCCTGATTTATGAAGCTCATTTACTCAAATCGTTGTAAAGTCATAATCTACCTTATGTACAAAAATGTACATAAAGAGAGGCTAGATCATGAAAGAACACCTTCTCAGTGTCATAAATTCCTTTCATAACAACAGTGGAAACAGCCCTGTTGACAAGTCTGATACATCCTTCTTTTCATGCTTTATTTATTTGCTTAGACAAGGATCAGACTACAGAGCCCACATCTCTCCCATTTTCTTGTTACGGTACTGGATTTGGGATGCTCTGGACCAAACTACTCTATGAGGATGTCTCAGTTCTCTCAACACAAGGCTCCACCGAAGCACAGGGCAAACCTTTCCCCAAGATAGCTGTGTAGGTTACCATTGATGTCCTTAGTTGGATGAACACCAGCCTTAATGGAACAAGAACATTTATTAAAGAAACATAGAGAGTGTTCCGGGAAGATGGCAGAAGAGTAAGACGCGGAGATCACCTTCCTCTCCACAGATACACCAGAAATACATCTACGCGTGGAACAACTCCTACAGAACACCTACTGAACGCTGGCAGAAGACCTCAGACCTCCCAAAAGGCAAGGAACCCCCCACGTACCTGGTTAGGGCAAAAGAAAAAACTAAACAGAGACAAAAGGATAGGGACGTGTCCTGCACCAGCGGGAGAGAGCTGTGAAGGAGGAAAAGTGTCCACACACTAGGAAGCCCCTTCGGGGGTGGAGATTCGGGAGGCGGAGTGGGGGAGCTTGGGAGCCGCGGAGGAGAGCACAGCAACAGGGGTGCGGAGGGCAAAGCGGACAGACTCCAGCGCAGAGGATCGGGCCAACCGGCACTCACCAGCCGAGAGGCTTGTCTGCTCGCCCGCCGGGGCGGGACTGGGAGCTGAGGCTCCGGCTTTTGTCGGAGCGCCGGGAGAGGACTGAGGTTGGCGGCGTGAACACAGCCTGCAGGGCGTTGGTGCGCCGCGGCTGGCCGGGAGAGAGTCCGGGGAGGGGTCTGGACCTACCGAAGAGGCAAGAGACTTTTACGTCCCTCTTTGTTTCCTGGTGCACGAGGAGAGGGGATTAAGAACGCTGCTTGAGAGAGCTCCAGGGACGGGCGCGAGCCGCGGCTAAGAGTGCGGAGCCCAGAGACGGACATGGGACGCTAAGGCCGCTGCTGCCGCCGCCAGGAGGCCTGTGTGCGAACACAGGTCACTAGCCACGCGCCCTTCCGGGGAGCCTGTGCAGCCCGCCACTGCCAGGGTCCCGGGATCCAGGGACGGCTCCCCGGGAGAGCGCACGGCGCACCTCAGGCTGCAACGTCACGCCGGCCTCTGCCGCTGCAGGCCCGCCCCCGCACTCCGTGACCCTCCCTACCCCCCGGCCTGGGTGAGCCAGAGCCTCCGAATCAGCGGCTCCTTTAACCTCGTCCTGTCTGAGCAAAGAACAGACGCCCTCCGGCGACCTACACGCACAGGCGGGGCCAAATCCAAAGCTGAGCCCCTGGGAACTGTCAGAACAAAGAAGAGAAAGGGAAATCTCTCCCAGCAGCCTCAGAAGCAGCGGATTAAAGCTCCACAATCAACTTGATATACCGTGCATCTGTGGAATACCTGAATAGACAACGAATCATCCCAAATTAAGGAGCCCTGTGGATGAAAGGCTCTTGGTGCTGCAGCCAGGACTCAGTGCTGTGCCTCTGAGGTGGGAGAGCCAACTTCAGGACACTGGTCCACAAGAGGCCTCCCAGCTGCACATAATATCAAACAGCAAAAATCTCCGAGAGATCTCCATCTCAACGCCAGCACCCAGCTTCACTCAACGACCAGCAAGCTACAGTGCTGGACATCCTATGCCAAACAGCTAGCAAGACAGGAACACAACCCCACCCATTAGCAGAGAGGCTGCCCAAAATCATAGTAAGTCTACAGACACCCCAAAACACACCACCAGACGTGGACCTGCCCACCAGAAAGACAAGATCCAGCCTCATACACCAGAACACAGGCACTAGTACCCTCCACCAGGAAGCCTACACATCCCACTGAACCAACCTTAGCCACTGGGGACAGACACAAAAAACAACAGGAACTACGAACCTTCAGCCTGCAAAAAAGGAGACCCCAAACACAGTAAGATAAGCAAAATGAAAAGACAGAAAAACACACCGCAGATGAAGGAGCAAGATAAAAACCCATCAGACCTAACAAATGAAGAGGAAATAGGCAGTCTACCTGAAAAAGAATTCAGAATAATGATAGTAAGGTTGATCCGAAATCTTGGAGATAGAATGGACAATAGAATGGACAAATTGCAAGAATCAGTTAACAAGGACCTAGAAGAACTAAAGATGAAGCAAGCAACGATGAACAACACAATAAATGAAATTAAAAGTACTCTAGATGGGATCAATAGCAGAATAACTGAGGCAGAAGAACGGATAAGTGACCTGGAAGATAAAATAGTGGAAATAACTACTGCAGAGCAGAATAAAGAAAAAAGAATGAAAAGAACTGAGGACAGTCTCAGAGACCTCTGGGACAACATTAAACGCACCAACATTCGAATTATAGGGGTTCCAGAAGAAGAAGAGAAAAAGAAAGGGACTGAGAAAATATTTGAAGAGATTATAGTTGAAAACTTCCCTAATATGGGAAAAGAAATCGTTAATCAAATCCAGGAAGCACAGAGAGTCCCATACAGGATAAATCCAAGGAGAAATACGCCAAGACACATATTAATCAAATTGTCAAAAATTAAATACAAAGAAAACATATTAAAAGCAGCAAGGGAAAAACAACAAATAACACACAAGGGAATCCCCATAAGGTTAACAGCTGATCTTTCAGCAGAAACTCTGCAAGCCAGAAGGGAGTGGCAGGACATATTCAAAGTGTTGAAGGAGAAAAACCTGCAACCAAGATTACTCTACCCAGCAAGGATCTCATTCAGATTTGATAGAGAAATTAAAACCTTTACAGACAAGCAAAAGCTGAGAGAGTTCAGCACCACCAAACCAGCTCTACAACAACTGCTAAAGGAACTTCTCTAGGCAAGAAACACAAAAGAAGGAAAGGACCTACAATAACGAACCCAAAACAATTAAGAAAATGGGAATAGGAACACACATATCGATAATTACCTTAAATGTAAATGGACTAAATGCTCCCACCAAAAGACACAGATTGGCTGAATGGATACAAAAACAAGACCCATATATTTGCTGTCTACAAGAGACCCACTTCAGACCTAGAGACACATACAGGCTGAAAGTAAGGGGATGGAAAAAGGTATTTCATGCAAATGGAAACCAAAAGAAAGCTGGAGTAGCAATTCTCATATCAGACAAAATAGACTTTAAAACAAAGACTATTAGAAGAGACAAAGAAGGACACTACATAATGATCAAGGGATCGATCCAAGAGGAAGATATAACAATTGTAAATATTTATGCACCCAACATAGGTGCACCTCAATACATAAGGCAAATACTGACAACCATAAAAGGGGAAATCGACAGTAACACATTCATAGTAGGGGACTTTAACACCCCACTTTCACCAATGGACAGATCATCCAAAATGAAAATAAATAAGGAAACACAAGCTTTAAATGATACATTAAACGAGATGGAGTTAATTGATATTTATAGGACATTCCATCCAAAAACAACAGAATACACATTTTTCTCAAGTGCTCATGGAACATTCTCCAGGATAGATCATATCTTGGGTCACAAATCAAGCCTTGGTAAATTTAAGAAAATTGAAATTGTATCAAGTATCTTTTCTGACCACAACGCCATGAGACTAGATATCAATTACAGGAAAAGATCTGTAAAAAATACAAACACATGGAGGCTAAACAATACACTACTTAATAATGAAGTGATCACTGAAGAAATCAAAGAGGAAATCAAAAAATACCTAGAAACAAATGACAATGGAGACACAACGACCCAAAACCTGTGGGATGCAGCAAAAGCAGTTCTAAGGGGGAAGTTTATAGCAATACAAGCCCACCTTAAGAAGCAGGAAACATCTCGAATAAACAACCTAACCTTGCACCTCAAGCAATTAGAGAAAGAAGAACAAAAAAACCCCAAAGCTAGCAGAAGGAAAGAAATCATAAAAATCAGATCAGAAATAAATGAAAAAGAAATGAAGGAAACAATAGCAAAGATCAATAAAACTAAAAGCTGGTTCTTTGCGAAGATAAACAAAATAGATAAACCACTAACCAGACTCATTAAGAAAAAAAAGGGAGAAGACTCAAATCAATAGAATTAGAAATGAAAAAGGAGAGGTAACAACTGACACTGCAGAAATAAAAGAGATCATGAGAGATTACTACAAGCAACTCTATGCCAATAAAATGGACAATCTGGAAGAAATGGACAAATTCTTAGAAATGCACAACCTGCCAAGACTGAATCAGGAAGAAATAGAAAATATGAACAGACCAATCACAAGCACTGAAATTGAAACTGTGATTAACAATCTTCCAACAAAGAAAAGCCCAGGACCAGATGGCTTCACAGGCGAATTCTATCAAACATTTAGAGAAGAGCTAACACCTATCCTTCTCAAACTCTTCCAAAATATAGCAGAGGGAGGAACACTCCCAAACTCCTTCTACGAGGCCACCATCACCTTGATACCAAAACCAGAGAAGGATGTCACAAAGAAAGAAAACTACAGGCCAATCTCACTGATGAACATAGATGCAAAAATCCTCAACAAAATACTAGCAAATAGAATCCAACAGCACATTAAAAGGATCATACACCATGATCAAGTGGGGTTTATTCCAGGAATGCAAGGATTCTTCAATATACGCAAATCTATCAATGTGATAAACCATATTAACAAACTGAAGGAGAAAAACCATATGATCATCTCAATAGATGCAGAGAAAGCTTTTGACAAAATTCAACACCCATTTATGATAAAAACCCTGCAGAAAGTAGGCATAGAGGGAACTTTCCTCAACATAATAAAGGCCATATATGACAAGCCCACAGCAAACATCATCCTCAATGGTGAAAAACTGAAAGCATTTCCACTAAGATCAGGAACAAGACAAGGTTGCCCACTCTCACCACTCTTATTCAACATAGTTTTGGAAGTTTTAGCCACAGCAATCAGAGAAGAAAAGGAAATAAAAGGAATCCAAATCGGAAAAGAAGAAGTAAAGCTGTCACTGTTTGCAGATGACATGATCCTATACATAGAGAACCCTAAAGATGCTACCAGAAAACTACTAGAGCTGATCAATGAATTTGGTAAAGTGGCAGGATACAAAATTAATGCACAGAAATCTCTGGCATTCCTATATACTAATGATGAAAAATCTGAAAGTGAAATCAAGAAAACACTCCCATTTACCATTGCAACAAAAAGAATAAAATATCTAGGAATAAACCTACCTAAGGAGACAAAAGATCTGTATGCAGAAAAGTATAAGACACTGATGAAAGAAATTAAAGATGATACAAATAGATGGAGAGATATACCATGTTCTTGGATTGGAAGAATCAACATTGTGAAAATGACTCTACTACCGAAAGCAATCTATAGATTCAATGCAATCCCTATCAAACTACCACTGGCATTTTTCACAGAACTAGAACAAAAAATTTTGCAATTTGTATGGAAACACAAAAGACCCCGAATAGCCAAAGCAATCTTGAGAACGAAAGAAGGAACTGGAGGAATCAGGCTCCCAGACTTCAGACTATACTACAAAGCTACAGTTATCAAAACGGTATGGTAAAAAAAAAAAAAAAAAAAAAAAACGGTATGGTACTGGCACAAAAACAGAAAGATAGATCAATGGAACAGGATAGAAAGCCCAGAGATAAACCCACGCACATATGGTCACCTTATCTTTGACAAAGGAGGCAGAAATGTACCGTGGAGAAAGGACAGCCTATTCAATAAGTGGTGCTGGGAAAACTGGACAGCTACATGTAAAAGTATGAAGTTAGATCACTCCCTAACACCATACACAAAAATAAGCTCAAAATGGATTAAAGACCTAAATGTAAGGCCAGAAACTATCAAACTCTTAGAGGAAAACATAGGCAGAACACTCTATGACATAAATCACAGCAAGATTCTTTCTGACCCACCTCCTAGAGTAATGGAAATAAAAACAAGAGTAAACAAATGGGACCTAATGAAACTTAAAAGCTTTTGCGCAGCAAAGGAAACCATAAAGAAGACCAAAAGACAACCCTCAGAATGGGAGAAAATATTTGCAAATGAAGCAACTGACAAAGGATTGATCTCCAAAATTTATAAGCAGCTCATGCAGCTTAATAACAAAAAAACAAACAACCCAATCCAAAAATGGGCAGAAGACCTAAATAGACATTTCTCCAAAGAAGATATACAGAGTGCCAACAAACACATGAAAGAATGCTCAACATCACTAATCATGAGAGAAATGCAAATCAAAACTACAATGAGATATCATCTCACACCAGTCAGAATGGCTATCATCAAAAAATCTAGAAACAATAAATGCTGGAGAGGGTGTGGAGAAAAGGGAACCCTCTTACACTGTTGGTGGGAATGTAAATTGATACAGCCACTGTGGAGAACAGTATGGAGGTTCCTTAAAAAGCTACAAATAGAACTACCATATGACCCAGCAATCCCACTACTGGGCATATACCCTGAGAAAACCATAATTCAAAAAGAGTCATGTACCAAAATGTTCATTGCAGCTCTATTTACAATAGCCCAGAGATGGAAACAACCTAAGTGTCCATCATCGGATGAATGGATAAAGAAGATGTGGCACATATATACAATGGAATATTACTCAGCCATAAAAAGAGACGAAATTGAGCTATTTGTAATGAGGTGGATAGACCTAGAGTCTGTCATACAGAGTGAAGTAAGTCAGAAAGAGAGAGACAAATACCGTATGCTAACACATATATATGGAATTAAAAAAAAAATGTCATGAAAAACCTAGGGGTGTAACAGGAATAAAGACACAGACTTACTAGAGAATGGACTTGAGGCTATGGGGAGGGGGAAGTGTAAACGGTGACAAAGCGATAAAGAGGCATGGACATATATACACTACCAAACGTAAGGTAGATAGCTAGTGGGAAGCAGCCGCATAGCACAGGGAGATCAGCTCGGTGCTTTGTGACCGCCTGGAGGGGTGGGATAGGGAGGGTGGGAGGGAGGGAGACGCAAGCGGGAAGAGATATGGGAATATATGTATATATATAACTGATTCATTTTGTTGTGAAGCTGAAACTAACATACCATTGTAAAGCAATTATACTCCAATAAAGATGTTAAAAAAAAAAAAAAGAAACATAGAGAAATGAAGGAAAGTAAACAAATATCTATTCTGCAACAAGCAAATCTCAGAATCATAACATTCCATGATGTCCCACAGACCCTGATTATAGCAGAATAATTATTCCGCAGAGTCAATTACAGTTTTGGATTGAGGATATTTTTAGCCTGGGACTTTCCTTAGCCTTTACCAGCCTCCAAAACTCTCTATTTTTCTGATCTGTATGTTGGCCAACATATCTAACTGTACCTGCACACACATACAGTTACCCAGGAGTGAGATTACAGAGTTTCTATATATAATAGCACAGCCTCCTCCTTGATTTTGAGCTCAATTTTTGCCCTAGGTAACCAAGGCAGCAAAAGCATTAATTCTGCTTGTAGTCAGAGCAATTAAAATTTCCTCTAAGTCCTGCTGTCTTTCCCTTCTTTTTACAAGAGGGTCGGGTGTTCTTTCTCTAAGAGAATACGCTCTACTTGTTTAAAATTGTCAAGGCAACCTACTCTTTCCCCATTTCCTCTCATTTAGGCTCCGGAGAATAATAGATTAACAAACTCAATTTAAAATGGAAATACCTCATTCCCCCAAAATGAAAGTAATAACGAAACCACTTTGTGTCAGGCACTAGGTTAAATGCTTATATTTATTCTCTCACCCAAAAAGTGCTATTGGCATCTCCACTCATCTTACAATGGGTACCATTAGCATCTCCATCTTTTGAATGACACTTCAGTCTAAGGAACAGAGCCATTAAAGGCCTTCCTAAGGGCACACAGTATGGAATCATGATCAAAGCCATTATGGCTGCAGAGCCTACTGCATTCCTAACCAGCACAATACCCCTGCTTATTTTCAGCAGCCCTCCTCAGAAATGTTTCAGATTCACACATCCTGGGAGTCTTCAAGTCCCTGAAGTCACAGTCTCAACGTAGGAATAAACAACCACTGTTAATTGAAAGTTACTATGTCAGACACCATCCTGGAGCTGGTTCTCATACAACTCACAAGGTAGGTATCATTCCCATTTCCCAGTGAGGAAATGAAGACACCACCCCCTCCCCCAACAAAAGTTTTAAGAGACCATACACCTTCTAAGGCCATACATCTAGAGAGTGATGAGCGGGGTTTCAAACCCAGGTGTGACTCCATGTGCCACGTCTCCAGATCAGACACAGCATTCCTTCACAGGACAGGGCTAGCTCAGGATACACTGTGCTGGTGACCACAACCATTATGGCAATGGTCTTTAAAGAGTGTAGAGAAAGAAAAGCTAATACTGGAAAACTGAGTTTTTGGTTTCACATAATATATTAGAAGAAAATAAATTAAATTAACAGCAAGAAATTCATTCTTATCGCTTCCCTTCCCTTAGCCTGCCCAGGAAGCAGGGGTTTTTGCATTGATCATTCATTCTCTAGAAGCCAGTGCAGTAGAGTAGAAAGGCGCTGGGCCCGGGGTCAGAGACTTGAGTTTGAGGCCAAGCTTCAGCATTCCCTTGGGTAGGTTGTTCAACCTCCCTGACCTTTAGTTTTCTAGTCTGTACAGTGGGAATTTTAACCATCTTATCTATCTCACTTCAGTGTCATGAAGAGTAAATGAGATCAAAGATATGACAGGGCTCTGTATCTGAATGAGATAAAGTTGATTACTATTATTATGTGAGTTACTAAGACTCTTCCACAGAGAAGAGATAAGGATGGAGTGTGTGTGTGTGTGTGTGTGTGTGTGTGTGTGTACTTATGCATATACATGCATATATATGCATGCATGAATATGCATATAAGTACATATGTATAAGTAAGTTGTGTTGTGCAAATGAAGATAAAAAATTAGTCATAATGTCACAGGAAAAGCCCTGTTCGGGTATGCTGAGGCAAGCCTGCAGGCCTTGATTTTAGCTGCTTAACTAAGCTGCTTATGAGATATGCAGATAGTGTTGAAAGACTGCTGCTGCGACCAAGATAAGAGGGATAGTAATCCTCAGAGGACTAATACCAAGGTCTGTGCTCTCACTGGTGACTTCCGGGAGCCTCACTGAACAGGTGTTCCAACCAGAGGTCACTGGGAAAGGAGCGCTTACATTCTGGAGAGAGAGAGAGAGAGAGAGGGAGAGAGGGAGAGACAGTATGTGTGTAAGAAAGAAAAATGAAGGTATCAAATGGAACATGGGACTCTTTGACGGGTCATTTAAAAAGAAGCAGCACTTGGGGCTTCCCTGGTGGCGCAGTGGTTGAGAGTCCGCCTGCCGATGCAGGGGACACGGGTTCGTGCCCCGGTCTGGGAAGATCCCACATGCCGCGGCTGGGCCCGTGAGCCATGGCCGCTAAGCGTTCGCATCCGGAGCCTGTGCTCCGCAATGGGAGAGGCCACATACAATGAGCTTGTTTTTGAGGGACTCTTGGCTGCCTCCTCACCTTGCCTTCCCCTTTTTCTCTCCTTCTTCCCCCAATTCCTCTGCTACCTTTGCTCACTTCTGCTTTTCCTGCTGAAACTTTTCCTTTATTGGATTTGTCACGTCTACTTTGCTTTCCCACTGGTCACTTTTTAAATGTGGCAGCCAAAGTCATCAATATCACTAGCAATTACAACCATACTCAGAATTATTTCTGTGAAGAGACATGCCAGACACCAGAAGGAAATCTCTTTCTGAGAATTATGCAAGGCAGAATCTCATTTTTAACTGACACGTATGAGGAAACACATGCTATCTACCAATGAAATTGAATGCTCAAGTGGCAATATAAAAGGTCTGCAGTTCACATTTCCCTAGACCCATAAAAGGAAGCATATTTTCATTAGACAGATTTTTCAAGTCAATGACCAACTCCCTCCCGTTTCTCCTGAGACTGATGTAAAGCTGGTCCATCTTAATACCACTGGCAGAATACTGTACCTAGAGAGAGGAAGGAGAGGAAAGGTAGATTTAATACTTATTAGTTTGTGGTACTAGGAAGTAAGATGTGATGCCCATGCCCCATGCCCCTCAACTACTAGGTCTTAATAGAAGACAGGAGAGTAAGGAATGGAGTCAGCAACAGGAGTCTGCTAATATTTGCTTCCTCTTCCTTCCCTTTCTTTCTTCTGCTTAATAATTAAGTCTAACATAATGGATAGGATTTCAGAAAACGTATGGCCTAGAAGAGGGGCCAGTCACTTTTCCCGTGAAGCGCCAGACAGTAAAGACTTTGGGGCTTTGTAATCCACATGGACTTGGTTGCCACTCCCCAGCTCTGTGGTTGTGTCACAAAAGCAGCCGTAGACAAGCGAACATGGCTGTGTTCCAACACAATTTTATGTATAGACCTTGAAATCTGAAATTTACATAATTTTCACATGTCATAAATAACACTCTTCTTTATAATTTTTTTTCTGCAGCCACTTAAAAATGTCAAAACTCCCCTTAACTTGTCGACCCTACAGAAACAGGTGGTAAGCCAGATTTGGCCTGTGGGTCACAGTTTGCCAATCCCTGGTCTAGAACTTCTTATATATTAAGAGTATTCTTCACATTAAACCCATGGAAACTGAAGTTATTTCGTCTCTTTTTGCCCATCCTCTTTTCCCTAAGTCCATTATTTTTCCCCACCCCCTCCCTCCTATTCTCATTTACCAGTTCACCACTTCTCTTCTAGCTTCGCCTATTTGAGCTATGAATCTCAAAAGAGAATAAGGACCATTTGCCAAAGACCCACTTGTAAGCACCCAGCCCTGCAGGGGGCACTAGCAGAATGAGAGACACAGAGCCTGTGGTGACCATGTTGGCCTGGTCTGTAATCCACCCTCCTCTCCCTCTTCCTTCCTGGTCGAGCCCACTCCCACAATGGAGGCTGAAGACACCAGTCGTCCCTTTCCCACCCTTCCTGACAGAAAAGACATGGGTATGTCTGTGACCCATTCCTGGACAATAAGACTTGAAGAGAAAGAAGTCTATTTGGGTGCTGCTGGGAAAGGTCTTCCTCATGGAAAAATGAGCAGTGGTTGGAGACTGAGAGAGATACAAGAGCAGAAGCCTCACCGTCCCCTTGCTTCCTACTCTTGGATGATGTCATGTAAAGACATGACATTAGGAGCTGCAATAACCACGAGGGAAGTTCAAGAGCTGACCCAGAGGCATAAGGTTGTTAATTCACTGAATCATCCCTGCAACTCTCTCCCTCTGGACTTCATGTTATAGGAGGTAATGAACCCCTGGGATGGGAATTCTGTTACTGTCTGTTACAGACAGCCTTCATTCTTGTGAAGCTTCTGTTGTGATACAGAAAATGAAAAACTATTATAAGAAAACATAAAACATCAAATTTAATAGACCACCACATGACACTAGTTATACTTTTAATGCCTCCTGATTAAGAAAAATCACATATCATCAACTCCCTCCCTGGCAGCTCTGTTCCATCTATGTCAAAATATGTTCCTATCTCTCCCAATAATTACTGCCCTATCTCCACCTTCCACATCCCGGGCAAGCTTCTTGAAAGTTATCTTACTTTTATCATTATCTTTATTCTCCACTTCCTATTCTGTCATACTCACTCCTCAAATGGCGGTCCCCTGTTTTTCCTTCACCCACACTACTCCATCAAATGCTTCCAACAGAGTCACCAATGACTTCCATGTTGATAAGCCAAAGCACAGTTTTCAGTTCTTATCTTGCTTGACCTCTCCAAGGTATTGATACTATTCACCATGCCTCCCTGATACCACACTTTCCCACTTTTCTTTTACTTCTCTCCATCTTTATCTCTGCCTTCTCCTCTACTGGTTCTGAACATTAGTGTTCCTCGGTGTTTTTTCCTCATCTGACGCACACTTCTTACGCAGTCTCATCTACACCTACAGCTTTAGCTGCTACCTGTAAATGAATGAGGCCACACCTATCGACCTCTCTCTTGAGTTACAGACCCATGTAACTAAGCTCCTAATGGACAGCTCCACTTGAATGTCTTAAAGGTGCCTTAACCTCAACATGGCCAAGCCAAACCATCATCTACCCCTCATATCTCAGGGGATGGCACTACAGTCTGCCACGTGGCCCAGGTCGGGACCCCAGACATCATCTTGACATCTCCCTCCATGGGTTTGTACATAACACGCATTCACTCTGCCTGCAATGTTCTTCCCTTACTTTGCCACGTGGAGAATGTCTTCTAGGAAGACTCTTCCAATTCTCTCTAACTATAAGTTGCTTTCTCCTCAGCATTTCCTTATTTCTTAGGACACATATCTGTTATAGCCTTTATCATATTATTTATATCCTCTGTACTTCTGTATTTCTCACAGCAGACTCTGAGCTGGAGAACAAGAACTGTGTGTCATTCATCTTTGTATGGCCATTGTCTAACACAGTAGTGGGCACATTCTTGAAGACTGTTGAGAAATATTTGTTGAGTGAAGTAATGAAGAGGCACAAAATAATTATTTGTTGGATAGCTGATTATATTAAAGAGAAGAAACTCTAATTCAGATTTCATGATCGATTGGCAAATATTCTTTCTAACTCAACACTTTTGTCAATGATTGGATAGCAACACCTACAGAATTTTATAATTTAGAGTTGGAAAAAATATTTATATATATGGTCCAGCTTCTTTACAAACTTGTTAGGGCTCATTTTTCATTAGCGGTACCAAGTTTCCAGCTGACAGTTAACTACTAAAATCCTTCATGTGTTAGTTATTTTAGTAAAGTTAAACATGCCCCCAGGAATTCGAGTAATACTATTCACTTGCTTACAAACATTTTTTCCCCATAGATGAATTTCAATCCAATTCAAATCAAATCATCCCCAATTCTAAACTCCTCACATCCAAATGAATATAATTTTAGCGTATTTTGCAAGTTTGCTTTATGTCCTATGATGTCATTGCAGTTTGCATCATATTTTCTTAGCAAATACATTTAGACGTCTGGCACTAAGTTTGGGATTTCCCTGGAACAATAATCATTCTTATCACTAGACTTTGCAGAAACCACCATTTGGATGGATTAATGTATTGTTTAATGAAGCAGTGCAGTTACTTTAAGAAATGCTAGTTGTCAAAACTCTCTCTGGACTTCAAGCTGGGTAGACATAGTTACTGGTAATAAATGTCCTCACAATTGCAACTCTGGCTACTTTTCTAAGGAATCTTTACACAGTATTTAGTAAAGTATATTAAAGAAGCTTAATAAGAATTTTTAAAATAGTCTACTTAGACCCTTAGTGAGATTGAAAATGAGTGATTGTACACACTTCTTTCCTTGCTTCATTAATCTTCAGTGCCTAATTGCTAAGGCAAACTATCTTTTTTTGAGTTCCGCGAAAAAGTTTTTTACTTTTAATTGTACACTAATCAAATGTCCCCTGCTTCATTTACCAGGCCCTTACTGGTGTTGACTAGTTTCTAGAGAAGCTATTTTCCTGTCACTTAATCAAGAAACTTCCTTTGTTGAAACTAACTCAACATTGTAAAACAACTATACCCCAATTTTAAAAAAAAAGGAACTTTCTTTGTTATTAACACTAAACTAAACAGTAGTCCAAAGTCTACATTTTCCAGTGCTGTGGCATAAATGTCATCACATATTACAGTGTAAACCATACTCCCTTCAAACCATCTTTAAATGTTAGTAATTATCTTCCATTTCTATTCCCTTCAAGAATTCTAGTGGAGAAGGGGGAGACCTTCAAGATGATGGAGGATAAGACATGGAGATCACCTTCCTCCCCACAAATACATCAGAAATACATGTACGTGTGGAACAACTCCTACAGAACACCTACTGAATGCTGGCAGAAGACCTCAGACCTCCCAAAAGGCAAGAAACTCCCCATGTACCTGGGTAGGGCAAAAGAAAAAAGAATAAACAGAGACAAAAGGATAGGGACGGGACCTGCACCAGTGGGAGGGAGCCGTGAAGGAGGAAAGGTTTCCACACACTAGGAAGCCCCTTCACTGGCGGAGACTGTGGGTGGCGGAGGGGGGGAAGCTTTGGAGCCACAGAGGAGAGCGCAGCCACAGGGGTGCGGAGGGCAAAGTGGAGAGATTCCCGCACAGAGGATCTGTGCTGACCAGCACTCACCAGCCCGAGAGGCTTGTCTGCTCACCCGCCGGGGCGGGCGGGGCTGGGAGCTGAGGCTCAGGCTTGGGAGCTTAGATCCCAGGGAGAGGACTGGGGTTGGCTGTGTGAACACAGCCTGAAGGGGGCTAGTGCGCCACAGATATCTGGGAGGGAGTCCAGGAAGAAGTCTGGACCTGCCAAAGAGGCAAGAGACCATTGTTTCGGGGTGCACGAGGAGAGGGGATGCAGAACACTGCCTAAACGAGCTCCAGAGACGGTCGCGAGCCACGGCTACCAGGGCGGACCCCAGAGACGGGCATGAGACACTAAGGCTGCTGCTGTTGCCACCAAGAAGCCTGTGTGCGAGCACATGTCACTCTCCACATCGCCCCTCCCAGGAGCCTGTGCAGCCCGCCACTATCAGGGTCCCATGATCCAGGGACAACTTCCCCGGGAGAACGCACGGCACACCTCAGGCTGGTGCAACGTCCCGCCGGCCTCTGCCGCCACAGGCTCGCCCCGCACCCATACCCCTCCCTCGCCCCGGCCTGAGTGAGCCAGAGACCCCAAATCAGCTGCTCCTTTAACCCCGTCCTGTCTGAGAGAAGAACAGATGCCCTCAGGCGACCTTCACGCAGAGGCGGGGCCAAATCCAAAGCTGAACCCCAGGAGCTGTGCAAACAAAGAAGAGAAAGGGAAACCTCTCCCAGCATCCTCAGGAGCAGCGGGTTAAATCTCCACAAACAACTTAACGTACCTGCATCTGTGGAATACCTGAATAGACAATGAATCATCCCAAATTGAGGAAGTGGACGTTGGGAGCACCTGTAGACTTGGGGTTTGCTTTCTGCATCTAATTTGTTTCTGGTTTTATGTTTATCTTAGTTTACTATTTAGAGTTTATTATCATTGGTAGATTTATTAATTTGCTTGCTCTCTTCCTTTTTTTAAAATATATATATATATATTTTTTTTCCTTTTTCTCTTTTTGTGAGTGTGTATGTACTTGCCTCTTTGTGTGATTTTGTCTGTATAGCTTTGCTTTTACCATTTGTCCTAGGGTTCTGTCTTTTTTTTTAGTATAGTTTTTAGCGCTTGTTATCACTGGTGGATTTGTTTTTTGGTTTGGTTGCTCTCTTTTTCTTTCTTTTTTATTACTTTTAAATTTTTTAAATTTTTAATAATTTTGTTTAATTTATTATTTTAATAAATTTATTTTTTTCTTTCTTTCTTTCTTTCTTTCTTTCTTTCTTTCTTTCTTTCTTTCTTTCTTTCTTTCTTTCTTTCTTTTTTTCTCCCTTTTCTTCTCAGCTGTGTGGCTGACAGAGCCTTGGTGCTCTGGCTGAATTTCAGGCCTGTGCCTCTGAGGTAGGAGAGCCAAGTTCAGCACATTGGTCCACCAGAGACCTCCCAGGTCCACATAATATCAAACAGTGAAAGCTCTCCCAGAGGTCTCCATCTCAACGCCTAAGACCCAGCTCCACTCAATGACCAGCAAGCTACAGTGCTGGACACCCTAGGGCAAACAACTAGCAGGACAGGAACACAACCCCACTCATTAGCAGAGAGGCTGCCTAAAATCATAATAAGGTCACAGAAACCCCACCGGATGCGGTCCTGACCACCAGAAAGACAAGATCCAGCCTCATCCACCAGAACACAGGCACCAGTCCCTTCCACTGTGTAGGAAGCCTACACAAACCACTGAAGCAACCTTAGCCACTGGGAGCAGACACCAAAAACAACAGGAACTACGAACCTGCAGCCTGTGAAAAGGAGACCCCAAACACAGTAAGTTAAGGAAAATGAGAAGACAGAGAAACACACAGCAGATGAAGGAGCAAGGCAAAAACTCACCAGACCAAATAAAGGAAGAGGAAATAGGCAGTCTACCTGAAAAAGAATTCAGAATAATGAGAGTAAAGATGATCCAAAATCTTGGAAATAGAATGGAGAAAATACAAGAAACATTTAAAAAGGAACTAGAAGAACTAAAAAGCAAACGATGAAAACACAATAAATGAAATTAAAAATTCTCTAGAAGGAATCAATAGCAGAATAACTGAGGCAAAAGAATGGATAAGTGACCTGGAAGATAAAATACTGGAAATAACTACTGAAGAGCAGAATAAAGGAAAAAGAATGAAAAGAATTGAGGACAGTCTCACAGACCTCTGGCACAACATTAAACATACCAACATTCGAATTATAGGGGTCCCAGAAGAGGAAGAGAAAAAGAAAGGGACTGAGAAAATATTTGAAGAGATTATAGTTGAAAACTTCCCTAATATGGGAAAGGAAATAGTCAAGTCCAGGAAGCACAGAGAGTTGCATACAGGATAAACCCAATAAGAAACATGCCAAGACACATATTAATATTAATCAAACTATCAACAGTTAAATACAAAGAAAAATATTAAAAGCAGCAAGGGAAAAATGACAAATAACATACAAGGGAATCCCCATAAGGTTAACAGCCGATCTTTCAGCAGAAATTCTGCAAGCCAGAAGGGAGTGGCAGGACATATTTAAAGTGATGAAAGGGAAAACCCTACAACCAAGATTACTCTAACCAGCAAGGATCTCATTCAGATTCAATGGAGAAATTAAAACCTTCACAGACAAACAAAAGCTAAGAGAATTCAGCACCACCAAACCAGCTTTACAACAAATGCTAAAGGAACTTCTCTAGGCAGGAAACACAAGAGAAAGTAAAGACCTACAATAACAAACCCAAAAGAATTAAGAAAATGGTAATAGGAACACACATACCGATAACTACCTTAAATGTAAATGGATTAAATGCTCCAACCAAAAGACATAGACTGGCTGAATGGATACAAAAACCATACCTGTATATATGCTGTCTACAAGAGACCCACTTCAGACCTAGGGACACATACAGACTGAAAGTGAGGGCATGGAAAAAGATATTCCATGCAAATGGAAATCAAAAGAGAGCTGGAGTAGCAATTCTCATATCACACAAAATAGACTTTAAAATAAAGACTATTATAGGAAACAAAGAGGGACACTACATAATGACCAAGGGATCAATCCAAGAAGAAGATATAACAATTGTAAATATTTATGCACCCAACATAGGAGCACCTCAATACATAAGGCAAATGCTAACATCCATAAAAGGGGAAATCAACAGTGTCACATTCATAGTAGGGGACTTTAACACCCCACTTTCACCAATGGATAGATCATCCAAAACGAAAATAAATAAGGAAACATAAGCTTTACATGACACATTAAACAAGATGGACTTAATTGATATTTATAGGACATTCCATCCAAAAACAACAGAATACACTTTCTTCTCAAGTGCTCATGGAACATTGTCCAGGATAGATCATATCTTGGGTCACAAATCAAGCCTTGGTAAATTTAAGAAAGTCGAAATCATATCAAGAATCTTTTCTGACCACAGTGCTATGAGACTAGATATCAATTACAGCGAAAAATCTGTAAAAAATACAAACACATGGAGGCTAAATAATACACTAATAAATAACCAAGAGATCACTGAGGAAATCAAGAGATTCTGTGCATTAATTTTGTATCCTAGTTTACCAAATTCATTGATTAGCTTTTATAGTTTTCTGGTAGCATCTTTAGGAATCTCTATATATAGGATCATGTCATTTGCAAACAGTGACAGCTTTACTTCTTCTTTTCTGATTTGGATTCCTTTTATTTCTTTTTCTTCTCTGACTGCTGTGGCTAAAACTTCAAAAACTATGTTGAATATTAGTGGTGAGAGTGGACAACCTTGTCTTGCTCCTGATCTTAGAGGAAATGCTTTCAGTTTTTTGTCATTGAGAACAATGTTGGCTGTGGGTTTGTCATATATAGCCTTTATTATGTTGAGGTAAGTTCCCTCTATGCCTACTTTCTGGAGAGTTTTTATCATAAATGGGTGTTGAATTTTGTCAAAAGCTGTTTCTGCATCTATTGAAATGATCATATGGTTTTTCTCCTTCAATTTGTTAATATGGTTTATCACATTGATTGATTTGCATATATTGAAGAATCCTTGCATTCCTGGGATAAACCCCACTTGGCCATGGTGTATGATCCTTTTAATGTGCTGTTGGATTCTGTTTGCTAGTATTTTGTTGAGGATTTTTGCATCTATGTTCATCAGTGATATTGGCCTGTAGTTTTCTTTGTGACATCTTTGTCTGGTTTTGTTATCAGGGTGATGGTGGTCTCGTAGTATGAGTTTGGGAGTGTTCCTTCCTCTGCTATATTTTGGAAGAGTTTGAGAAGGATAGGTGTTAGTTCTTTTCTAAATGTTTGATAGAATTTGCCTGTCAAGCCATCTGGTCCTGGGCTTTTGCTTGTTGGAAGATTTTTAATCACAATCTCAATTTCAGTGCTTGTGATTGGTCTGTTTATATCTTCTATTTCTTCCTGGTTCAGTCTTGGAAAGTTGTGCTTTTCTAAGAATGTGTCCATTTCTTCCAGGTTGTGTATTTTATTGGCATACACTTGCTTGTATGATCCTTGCTTGCTCATGATCCTTTGTATTTCTGCATTGTCAGTTGTTACTTCTCCTTTCACATTTCTGATTCTACTGATTTGAGTCTTCTCCCTTTTTTTCTTGATGAGCCTGGCTAATGGTTTATCAATTTTGTTTATCTTCTCAAAGAACCAGCTTTTAGTTTTGTTGATCTTTGCTATAGTTTCCTTCCTTTCTTTTTCATTTATTTGTGATCTGATATTTATGATTTCTCTCCTTCTGCTAACTTTGGTGCTTTTTTGATCTTCTATCTCTAATTGCTTTAGGTGTGAGGTTAAGTTGTTTACTTGAGACATTTCTTGTTTCTTTTTTCTTTTCTTTTTTTAAAATAAATTTATTTATTTATTTATTTTTGGCCATGTTGGGCCTCCGTTGCTGCGCGTAGGCTTTCTCTAGTTGCAGCGAGTGGGGGCTACTCTTTATTGTGGTGCGTGGGCTTCTCATTGTGGTGGCTTCTCTTCTTGCAGAGCACAGGCTATAGGTGCACAGGCTTCAGGAGTTGTGGCACGTGGGCTCAGTAGTTGTGACTTGTGGGCTCTAGAGCGCAGGCTCAGTAGTTGTGGCATATGGGCTTATTTGCTCCACGGCACGTGGGATCTTCCCGGACCAGGGCTTGAACCCATGTCCCCTGCACTGGCAGGAAGATCCTTAACCACTGCACCACTAGGGAAGTCCCATTTCTTGTTTCTTGAGGTAGGACTCTATTGCTAAAAACTTCCCTCTTAGAACTGCTTTTGTTGCATCCCATAGGTTTTGGGTCATCGTGTTTTCATTGTCATTTGTTTCTAGGTATTTTTTGATTTCCTTTTTGATTTCTTCAGTGATCTCTTGGTTAATTAGCAGTGTATTATTTAGCCTCCATGTGTTTGTATTTTTTACAGATTTTTTTCCTGTAACTGATATCTAGTCTCATAGCGTTGTGTTTGGAAAAGATACTTAAAACTATTTCAATTTTCTTAAATTTACCAAGGCTTGATTTGTGACCCAAGATATGATCTATCCTGGACAATGTTCCATGAGCACTTGAGAAGAAAGTGTATTCTGTTGTTTTTGGATGGAATGTCCTATAAATATCAATTAAGTCCATCTTGTTTAATGTGTCATGTAAAGCTTATGTTTCCTTATTTATTTTCGTTTTGGATGATCTATCCATTGGTGAAAGTGGGGTGTTAAAGTCCCCTACTATGAATGTGACACTGTTGATTTCCCCTTTTATGGATGTTAGCATTTGCCTTATGTATTGAGGTGCTCCTATGTTGGGTGCATAAATATTTACAATTGTTATATCTTCTTCTTGGATTGATCCCTTGGTCATTATGTAGTGTCCCTCTTTGTTTCCTATAATAGTCTTTATTTTAAAGTCTATTTTGTGTGATATGAGAATTGCTACTCCAGCTCTCTTTTGATTTCCATTTGCATGGAATATCTTTTTCCATGCCCTCACTTTCAGTCTGTATGTGTCCCTAGGTCTGAAGTGGGTCTCTTGTAGACAGCATATATACAGGTATGGTTTTTGTATCCATTCAGCCAGTCTATGTCTTTTGGTTGGAGCATTTAATCCATTTACATTTAAGGTAGTTATCGGTATGTGTGTTCCTATTACCATTTTCTTAATTCTTTTGGGTTTGTTATTGTAGGTCTTTACTTTCTCTTGTGTTTCCTGCCTAGAGAAGTTCCTTTAGCATTTGTTGTAAAGCTGGTTTGGTGGTGCTGAATTCTCTTAGCTTTTGTTTGTCTGTGAAGGTTTTAATTTCTCCATTGAATCTGAATGAGATCCTTGCTGGTTAGAGTAATCTTGGTTGTAGGGTTTTCCCTTTCATCACTTTAAATATGTCCTGCCACTCCCTTCTTGCTTGCAGAGTTTTAAAGATGATACAAACAGATTGAGAGATATACCATGTTCTTGGATTGGAAGAATCAACATTGTGAAAATGACTGTACTGCCCAAAGCAATCTACAGATTCAGTGCAATTCCTATCAAGCTACCAATGGCATTTTTCACAGAACAAGAATAAAAGACTTCACAATTTGCATGGAAACAGAAAGACCCCGAATAGCCAAGGCAATCTTTAGAAAGCAAAATGGAGCTGGAAGAATCAGGCTCCCTGACTTCAGACTAAACTACAAAGCTACAGTAATCATGAAAGTATGGTACTGGCACAAAAACAGACATATAGATCAATGGAACAGGATAGAAAGCCCAGAGATAAACCCACCCACCTATGGTCACCTTATCTCTGATAAAGGAGGCAAGAATATACAATGGAGAAAAGACAGCCTCTTCAATAAGTGGTGCTGTGAAAACTGGACAGCTACATGTAAAAGAATGAAATTAGAACACTTCCTAACACCATACACAAAAATAAACTCAAAATGGATTAAAGACCTAAGTATAAGACCAGACTCTGTAAAACTTTTATAAGAAAACATAGGCAGAACACTCTATGACATAAATCACAGCAAAATCCTTTTTGACCCACCTCCTAGAGAAATGGAAATAAAAACAAAAATAAACAAATGGGAACTAATGAAACTTAAAAGCTTTTGCCCAGCAAAGGAAACCATAAACGACTAAAAGACAACCCTCAGAATGGGAGAAAATATTTGCAAATGAAGCAACTGACAAAGGATTAATCTCCAAAATTTACAAGCAGCTCATGCAGCTCAATATCAAAAAAACAAACAACCCAATCCAAAAATGGGCAGAAGACCTAAATAGACATTTCTCCAAAGAAGATATACAGATTGCCAACAAACACATGAAAGGATGCTCAACATCACTAATCAGTAGAGATATGCAAATCAAAACTACAATGAGGTATCACCTCATAGCAGTCAGAATGGCCATCATCAAAATATCTACAAACAATAAATGCTGGAGAGGGTGTGGAGAAAAGGGAACCCTCCTGCACTGTTGCTGGGACTGTAAATTGATACAGCCACTATGGAGAACAGCATGAAGGTTCCTTAAAAAACTAAAAATATAACTACCATATGACCCAGCAATCCCACTACTGGGCATATACCCTGAGAAGACCATAATTCATAAAGAGTCATGTACCACAAAGTTCATTGCAGCTCTATTTACAATAGCCAGGACATGGAAGCAACCTAAGTGTCCATTGACAGATGAATGGATAAAGAAGATGTAGCATATATATACAATGGCATATTACTCAGCCATTAAAAGAAACAGAATTGAGTTTTTTGTAGTAAGGTAGATGGACCTAGAGTCTGTCATACATAGTGAAGTAAGTCAGAAAGAGGAAAACAAATACTGTTTGCTAACACATATATATAGAATCTAAAAAGAAAAAAGAAAAGGTTCTGAGGAACCTAGGGGCAGGACAGGAATAAAGACACAGATGTAGAGAACTGACTTGAGGACATGGGGTGGGGGAAGGGTAAGCTGGGATGAAGTGAGAGAGTGGCATGGACATATATACACTACCAAATGTAAAATAGCTAGCTAGTGGGAAGCAGCTGCATAGCACAGGGAGATCAGCTCGGTGCTTTGTGACCACGTAGAGGGGTTGGATAGGGAGCATGGGAGGGAGACACAAGAGGGAGGACATATGAGGATATATGCATATGTATAGGTGATTCACTTTGTTATAAAGGAGAAACTAACACACCACTGTAAAGAAATTATACTGCAATAAAGATGTTAAAAAAGAAATTCAAGTGGAAAACTTGACATAACTAATGATAGCTTTATTCAAATATCAATTAACAAATATGTATATAGCTTCTACTTAGCTGTGCCAAATAGTAGCGTGTAATACGAGTAACTTCTCCCCCTTCTGAAGAACAGGAGGAGCAGAAGCAGGATGGGTATCCCCACGCCCGGCTGCAAAAGATTTTGAAAAGGTTTATTACTCACATAGGAAGGCTTTCTGGTGAGAGCAGGATGGGCTCCCAAGCTGGTCTGCAGATGGCTTGAGAGAGAAGGGAAAGAAGGCTGGCTTTGGGGTGTTCATGATGATTAGCAGGTAGGGCTGGGGAGAGTGTTCCCATGCATGATGTAGGGCTTGCACAGCACCAAAGGAAGGAGCACCCAGGCTTTCTTATCCAGTTGCTCAGATGTGGGACCAAGAGGAAGGGGAGTGCTGTAGCTTGAAATCTGTCAGCAAACATCAAAAATGGGGCATACTCTGTGTTACAATAATTAGAAATGGCACAGAACCTAGTATATAATTTGCTACAATAAGATCGTAATGTAACAATAATGTTACATAGTAGACAACCCCCAAATCTTAATGGCATACAAAAATAAATGTTTAAAATAAATAAATAGGGACTCCCCTGGTGGCACAGTGGTTAAGAATCTGCCTGCCAATGCAGGGGACATGAGTTCGATCCCTGGTCCGGGAAGATCCCACATGCCGCGGAGCAACAAGCCTGTGCACCACAACTACTGAGCCTGCGCTCTAGAGCCCACGAGCCACAACTATTGAGCCCATGCACCACAACTACTGAAGCCCATTCTCTGCAACGAGAGAAGCCCCCGCAATGAGAAGCCCCCGCACCGCAATGAAGAGTAGCCCCCGCTCGCCGCAACTAGAGAAAGCCCACGTGCAGCAGCAAAGACCCAATGCAGCCATAAATAAATACGTACATACATACATACATTTATTAAATAAATACATTTTAAAAAATAAACGTTTGTTCCTCTCATGGCTAGAGTCAACAAGACAGCTCTGCTGATCTTGCCTGAACCTATTCACCTGTGTGAGTCAGCTGTGAGCAGATCTCAGCTGGCTTTACTTAGGGTGACTGTGGTGCCTCAGCTCTGCTCCATGTCTCGTCCTCCAACAGGCTAGCACAGCCACACTATCATGGCAAAGGCAGAGGTGGAAAAGTAAACAAATCCAATCACACACGTATGTTTTTTACTTCTGCTTGTAGGAGTTTTGCTAACTTCTTATTGACCAAGAAAACTACATGGCCAAGCCTAGAGCTACAGCTGGAAAGCAAAAGATATATAGACAACAGTGAAGCTTTGGGGCCATTTTTGCAATCTACGGCACGAATGGATTACTAACATATCACAACCTCTTATCCTGTTTTATAGTACCAAGAGAAGGAAAGTAAATTCAATGAGCTACTTACTATCAAGTGTCAGCACTGTACTTGGAATTAGGACTATGAAAATAAATGAGATAGTGCTAAAGAGCTCAGTCTGATATTGGGAAAAATTTAAATAAATTAGTACATTATTAAAATAAATTAAAATTCAGTGTAAGTGTTAACAACAGATATTTTAATGAGGTGGCACAGAAAAGACACAGATTAACTCTTTCACCTCCTTACCATATATTTCACAGCCAATTTAATGAATTTTATTGTAATCAAATTTCCTCTTGATTCTGAGAACATGAAGAAAAAGCTGACTGAGGTTCCCCAAAGAATAGCCTCATAAATATGCAGTCTCTTTAAAAACAAAACTAAATTGTAAGTTCTATTAGGCTAGCAGAAAGTCATTTGATTCTTTTGTTGCTCAGGTACACTTAGTAGTCATCCAGTTTCAACCAAAATTTATTGTGTGCCTACCTGTGCAAGCTGTTTTGTTGGGAATTTGCTAGGGTTTGGGGATGCCTGGCAAAGATGACTAAACAAAGATGACTTAAAAACAAAGGTATCTGCCTTCCAAATAACTTAGTCCTACTTACTCCGAAGTCCGTTGCATAAAACATATACAAGCAGAGCCATTGTGCTTAAAGTAGAAGTTGGGGGCCTGGAGCTCCCTCCAACCCAGGCCACTCCTGAGGACACCGTTTGGTGACTTGAAGATTCTCGAGTCTAATCCATCTCACTAGTGTACAGTCACATTGCTGGAAACATGTGCCCTTTGTCTCTTCAGTGCTCTCTTATATGTAGACATATGGTGACCCACTCCATACAGAGATTTAGTGTAATGTGGCCTTAAATGAAGCCTGGATTAGAACTATGTTAGACCCCAAATAGAAACGAGCTCTGAATATAGCTCACAAATTTTCAGGTCATTAGCTGTAAATGGAATCATAATTGGTGAGGGGTTATTCTAGCACCGTTTGGGAATAAGAAGATGAGTTAATCTTCCAGTTTATGGCAGATAGCTTCTTAAACTTTGAAATGGAATTCTTTGAGATTTAAAGATAGGGATATAAACACTTTGCTGGATTTTCTCCATTAGTCAAGATTGTTTAAGAGGAAAAAGTTTGCCATTGTTCTGAAATATTTTTTCCTCTAATTAATCCACATTATTTTTAGGGATCTTTGCCTAGGAGGAAGACTAATTCCTTATGTTCCTTCCCTCTCTTTTAGGTCCTACTCCCATAGCTTTAAACTGTCACTTGGAATCTTTTGGGAAGGCGGAACAGAAGTGGGCAGAGTGTTTGGAAACCGAACTGAAAAATTCTCCATAAAACACTGCCATCCTATAAATGGTTCTGTCTGGATGGATTCCTTGAGATGTGTTTTATTTCCATTGAAAACTCAAAAACTTTGAAACATTCACCGTTCACGTCTCAAAACTTGATGGGGAAAATATTCATCATTTAAAGTATTCAAGAAAAGCTTGAAGAAATAAAAGAAACCAGTTGTTCTCCGGACCACCTTAGGAGGCAGAAGTTCCCGGAGAGCCTTCAGGGCTCGTTGGGAAGGGAACCCAAGATGGGCGTTATGAGCCTGACCAAACGATGTTCTTCTGTTTAGAAAAGAAGAGGTGGGGGATGGATGGTGCCCAAAGCTAGCGGGTCAGTGTCACTTTCTTCCTCCTTTGCCCCGCTCTTCTCCTTCTTCTCTGTCCTGCGTGTCCTCACTTTCTCACCAGCCCCGCGACTGCTCATCCTTGCACTTCGCATCCTCCTAACCCCCTCGTCCGTGCGGGCCCGGCGACTACGCCCACCCACCCAGGACCGAGTCGGCCCAGGGCTCCTTCCCGTCCCCAGTCCCGAAGCTCACGCCTCTCTCTCTGCCGCCCACGCTCCCCGCTCAGGCCGCCCCCATACTTCCCGGCCAAAGGGGATCCCAGCCAAGTAGGCCGCCCCGGCCTCGGCCCTCCCCCACCCCGGCCAGCCAGACCATAAAGCGCCCTGCCCAGCAGCCAGCGCACTCAGCTCCGCGGCGCCAGGACGCGAGCACCGCCCCCGACGGCAGCCCGGACGCCGCGCTCACCTCACCTGCGCTGCGCGTTGGAAGCCCGACCGAGGGGCTGCGCGCCGTCCGCACTCCCAGGCAGGGCCCGCGGAGCCGTGAGTCCCGAGCGCCCGCGGGGAGCAGGAAAAGCCAACATGCTGGCCCCGCGCGGAGCCGCCTTGCTCCTGCTGCACCTGGCCCTGCAGCCGTGGCTGGGGGCCGGCGCCCAGACCACCCCCCAGGGTAAGTGGGAGCGAGCCGGGACGGGAGCCACGGGCCAGGGTCCCTCGGTCACGGAGCCCGCCGTTCCGCGGTCCACTTGGGCGAACGGAGGGACCAGCTCCGCGCGCGGCTCGGCCCCTGGCTCCTGGGGCCTCGCTCGGCACCTCTCTGTTTTTTATTGTGATTGGAAACGATAAAGATTAGAATTTTCGGAGATTCGATTATCCAGCGATGAGACCAATTCCCTATACAATAGTTAAGGGGATGCAAAACTTATTTTCAGGCTTGGCAAAGACGTGGGGTTTCCAAGCTTATGGCGCGGCCCTAGACCTCGAACACGTTCTGTCTGAAGTAGGGTGAAAGCCGCATTCCGTCCCCCGCGGCTCTCTCTGGCCGGCCCTCCACTCAGCCCAGCATCCTAAATCCTTCGACGCGGCAGGAGCGATGTTCCCACCAGGTGGTCTGAGGCTGATATCCCCAAGAAAGGTGCAGTATGGCTGTATTGCCCTGCCACTCGCCTTTTTCTGCTCCAACTTTGTTGGGACCCCAAAACCTCCTTTGGAAGTTGGCTTGGTCTCTTGATTCTTGAGGTAAATTGAACTGGAAGGCTGAGAAATGGGTCTTTCTCTACAAAGAGGTTAATAAGTTGATTAATAATTTGAAAAGCCACCTGGATGATCAGTCTTCAAACCCCTTTGTGAGATGGGATGAAAAGAACTGTTGGGCAGAAAGCACTTAAGTTTAACAGAATTTTGGAAAGACCAAAAGGAAGATACTATTTAAGCAAGAAAACATCTTAGGGCTTTAACTGGCTATCCAGTGATGATCTTCATCTGTTTGAATTGATGCCTGGGGTTAATTTTTACTGACTAAGGAAATAAAGCTGGAAGAGACACGCAACTTGAAGTAAAAATTGCTAATTCAAGGAAGGCAGAATGAAGAAAGCCTGTGCTAGTGCTCTCCATTCCCTTCCCCTCCCACTGCAGTAACTACCCATTTAAACTTTGCATTTCACCAGATAACTCATTTTGATTCCAGACCAGGCAACCAGAATTGTGTTTTCAGGGGGCAGTGAAACTGCTTTTAGTTTGGGTTGAAATGTTTAAAATGCTGTACTTTATAGTATTTATTCATTGTGACCTTGCTTCTAAGAAGGTAAGAAAGGAAGCCTTTTTAAAAAATTAATGTATAATTGGCATATAATGTTATATTAGTTTCAGGTGTACAACATAATGATTTGATAATTGTATACATTGCAAAATGATCACCACAGTAAGTCCAGTTAACATCCATTGCCACACATGACTACAGATTATTTTCTTGTGATGAGAACTTTTAACATCTATTCTCTTAGCAACTTTCAAATGTGCAATACAGTACTATTAACTATAGTCACCATGCTGTACATTACATCCCCATGGCTTATTTATTTTATAACTGGAAGCTTGTACCTTTTGACGTCCTCCACCCATTTCACCCCCACCACTACTACCCCACTTCTGGCAACCATCAGTCTGTTCTCTGTGTCTATGAGCTTGTCCTTTCTTGTTTGTTTGTTTTTGTTTTTAAGATTCCACATATAAGTGAGACCATACAGTATTTGTCTTTGTCTTAATTACACTTACATAATGCCCTCAAAATCCATCCATATTGTCATAAAGGGCAAGATTTCCTTCCTTTTTATGACTGAATAATATTCTGTTGTGTGTGTGTATCACATTTTCTTTATTCATTTATCCGTTGATGGACACAGGTTGTTTTCATATCTTGGCTATTGTAAATAGCGCTGTGATGAATAACTCCATATATCTTTCAGAGTTAATGGTTTTGTTTTCTTTGGCTAAATACCCAGGAGTGGGATTGCTGGATCATATAAGGTAGTTCTATTTTTAATTTTTTGAGGAACCTTCATACTGTTTTCCATAGTAGCTGCCCCAACTTACATTTCCACCAATGGTGTACAAGGGTTCCCTTTTTCCCACCTCCTCACCAACACTTGCTGTTTCCTGTCTTTTTGCTAATAGCCATTCTAACTGGTGTCAGGTGATATCTCATTGTGGTTTCGATTTGCGTTTCCCTCATGATTAGTGATGTTGGGCATCTTTTCATGTATATGTTGGCCATCTATCTATATCCTTTGGAAAAATGTTTATTCAGATTTTCTGCCCACTTTTAAATATGTTTGGTTGTGATTTTTTGTTGTTTTGTTTGTTTTTGCTATTCAGTTGTATGAGTTTTTTGGATATTAACCCCTTTTCAGAGATGTGATTTGCAGATGTCGTCTCCCATTCCATAGGTTGCCTTTTCATTTCGTTGGTTTCCTTTGCTGTGCAGAAGCTTTTTAGTTTGATGTAGTTCCACTTGTTTACTTTTGCTTTTGTTACCTTTGCTTTTGGTGTCAGAAAGGAAGCTTTTTGACACAGTTCAAAAGTTTTCTTATTGCAAACATTATTTAACAGGTTTGAATTCATGGGTGTAATATTTTGTGTTATATGAATTCTTGACGTTTGAACACACAACTTCATGGTGTGTTGCAGGTATGGATTTTGCTTCTCCTTGGACAGAGCTGCCTGTTTTATGGAGACTTGAAATCAGGCTATACCTAAATTATCTGGTTAATTTAATTGCTGTAGATGATCTGATTAAGTCAAGTTTCTGATAGATTCTTTATTGAGTTGATTAGTTTGCAATTATCAGCTCAGCTGAATAATTTATCTCCTTTTTCCTCTGAGCTGCCTTGCTAGTCTTATTGGTAAGTATTCAATTTTCATACAGTGATGGTTGGGCTCATTGGTAGCAGTAATTTCACCTGTAACACTAGAAGGTTGTGCTTAGATCCTGGCGCTATTACTAAAGCGTCATAACATTAGTAGAAATTTGTGGTGTCTCATTTCCTTTTCAAAACACTCTCCAAACTCATTACTAACTAATCCCAACTTGGCCTCTTGAGAGTGAAGCCAGTGGATTAGAGGAACCGTACAGATTGAAATGCGGTGAATTTAGTTTCAGCTGAATTATGACGTAATCATGGTCAAAGCAAAAATCAGGAATACCAAGAGTTTAGTTTTGCATGCAGTTCACATACTTTTAAACACACATCTCTTTCCTGAAGATGTCTTGTCCTGAATGGAACTTTTAAATATATTGCCTTATTTCCCTTTGCTCCCACTGATGGAAATGTAAAGTTTCCAGTTCTCTAGAAATTTAAAAATTCTATGCCCCTTTTGAAGTACAGTTGGCAGCAGTCCTCATGTTTGGGGAATGTGGGATGCTAGAAAGAACATAATAGATATTCTGCTTTCCAGCACTGCTAGTATTAAAATCATTATTGTATAAGGTTCTTGATACACATGAAAGAAACAATACAGATCCAATCTGAAGACATATCGTCTTTCAAAAGGAGTAGACATTCATTAATAACTAGGCTTTTGCCTGTTTGTTTCATAACTTTATTTTTTCTGACGAAAGCAACACCTGTTCATTGTAAAAAAAAGAAAAGAAAAGAAAATTGGATAAGTAAAATCAAATGAAATTAAAAATGTATAATTATTCAACCCAGAGATAGCTACTATTCTTGTTAGCATTTTGTCGCATTGTTTTTCAAATCTTTTTCTGGGCAAATACATATTTCAAATGGGATCATGTTATACATGTAATTTTATCATCTGTCTCCACTTAATGTATCATGAGCTTTTTCCCATATCTAAGTATTCAGCTGCATTACCCTTTTTAATATATAGTAATTTAATATATAGTATTTCTCTTTTTGGGTGGACCAAAATTTATTTATCCAGGGCTCTAATGTAGGACACTTAGTTTCCAGTGTTTTTATACTATAAATAATTTGTTGAACATTTGCAGTGCCACAGGATGGCTTCGGAGGGCTGAAATCCCTGTAATCCCTGTCAAGCCTTTCTGTCTCTGTTAAGAAGAGACAAAGTGCTCTGCCAGCAAAGATTCAGGTTTCCCACCTCTTCCAATTAGAATTTCACATAACTCCTTCCTAAATAGAAATTCTAGAATGAACACTGGTGGTGAATCTCCTAAATAAATTACTGTGTCATCCATTATTTTCTTAAGATAAATTCCTTTTGTAGCAACGCTAAATCAAAGAGCATATGTGTCTTAGGGCCTTTGATATTGCTATTGAAACTGGCTTCAAAGTGTTTATACCAGTTTAAATCTTACCCACCAGTATAGGAGTACCCATCTTCCTGAATCCTCACCAACAGTTGGGTATTATTGTATTTATTGTTTTTCCAATTTGATGGTGAAAATAATACCTCGTTGTTTAAGTTAGCAATTCCGTCATCATTAGTTAAGCATATGAACACTTATATATCTACTTATGTGCCATTGTAACTCTTTCTGTAAGTTGCCTTTTCACGTTATTTACCCGTTTTTCTATTAGGATGCTTATTATTGATTTGTAAGAGCTCTTTATAAATTATGGATACTGTGACCCTTTTTAGTAACCAGATAATTGTATCCAGGAGACAGCTCTGGAGCCTGAAGTTCCTGCAGGCTATGGAATTGTCCAAACGATATTTGCATAAACCAAGAACAATACTAAGTAACTTCTAGTGAGTATTACCCAAAGTTGGCCTTTGCCTTTTAAATTAACTGCACAGACTCTCTCATAACTTTCATAAAGTTTGAGAGAAGGTGCTGCTGACTCGATCAGAAGCAACTTACACAAATATACATGCAGGTTCTAGTTTTTGTAGACCAACTCTATCAGTGAGGTTACAATCAAGAAATAGAAACCACGTTGTATGGTTTTGTTTTGTTTCCACATCGGGATTTCTTAGCAGAGAAACACTGGGGCACTGTAAATGCACAAAGCGAACACTTTGGTCTCACAAAGGTAGCAAACTGTTTTGTTGTCAGTGTATCTCCTACCACATCCCTGCTTTCTGCTGCATATTTCCTGTGTCACTTATCACTGACCAGGAAAAGACAACTGGCTCCGGTCCAAGAGGCACATGAGGGACCCCAAGGCAGAAATTCACTACTAGGGGCCATAAGAAAAACAATGACTTGGACGCTGTTACCTGCGTCCCCCACATCTTGTACGTTAAGCCTTTAGTATAAAGGCTTTTAGCCTTTATACTAGCCTCTCCCTAGTGGGCATTTTCAGAGCCACTTCTTCAGCCAAAATGCAATTTTGGGTTTGCAAAGTTTGTCTTCTCTTGGGGGCTATAACCTTGTGATGAATATTGTGCTCTATTTCTTCTGGTTCAAATGTCCAGCCACTGTAAGAGTGATGAGGAAGAACTGGCGAGTTTGACAATGTGGAAAAATGATTACAGTATCAGTTTACTTCATAGCTTACTGTCAAATTGTCTCCCCTCTAAAAACGTGTTTGCCCCAAAGTTAAACCTTTCACTGATTGTTCCTTTCTCCCCATTCTCCGCAGTCTTTGACCTCCTCCCATCCGCCAGCCAGAGGCTGAACCCAGGTGCCCTGCAGCCAGTCCTGACAGACACCACCCTGAACGAGCTCTATGTGATCTCCACCTTCAAGCTGCAGACGAAAAGTTCAGCCACCATCTTCGGACTTTACTCTTCGGCGGACAACAGCAAGTATTTTGAGTTTACTGTGATGGGACGCTTGAACAAAGGTAAGGAGATTTATAGAAATTATTTTCTTAAAAATCCTCTCTGCCTATTCCAGGATTTGGGGTCTACTTTCCTTCAGATGGTTCCATCCACCATTGATTTCAGTTTTCAACCAAATTCCTCTGATTGTGCACTTACCTGTATAGGGAGGGTGAGTTGATATCGGGAGAAAGAAGGAAGAATAGCTTGCGGCAAAAATGCCCTTTGACATTGTCCAATCCTCATGTTATTCCGGATCCAGTCCTGGAAGGGACAGGACCCAGGACCGTTTGGCCACTCTGTTAGTCAGCTTGAGCTGCTATAACAAATAGCATAGACTGGGTGGCTTAAGCAACAGATGTTTATTGCCCACAGTACTGGAGGCTGGTAAGTCCAAGGTCAAGGTGCCAGCAGATTTGGTTCCTGATGAGAGCCTGGGTCCTGGCTTGTAGACAGCCACCTTCTCACTGTGTCCTCATATGGCCTTTCCTCAGTGTGTGCTGGTGCAGAGAGAGAGAGTGAGCTCTGTCTTCCTTTTCTTGTAAGGACACTAATGCCATCGTGGGGGTCCCACCCTCATGACCTAATCTTAACCTAATTACCTCCCAAAGGCCCACTTTCTAATACCACCATATTGAGGGTTTGGGCTTCAACATATGAATTTGAGGGGAACACACACATTCAGCCTGTAATAGCCACTCGCACCATTCTTGTGCTCCCTTAGAAGCATGTGGCTTAGCAGACCTAACTCCTAGCTCTGCAAGCACCTCCCGGACTTGATGGAGAGAATATATCTCAGTGGTAGAACGAAATGAACAGCTCTCTTTTCTACCTGCTTTGTGCCAATTTACACAGGTCTGTCACTTGTTTGTTCCCTCTGCTGTCAAATGTTTCACTGTCAAATTGAGTTCCTACATGTACTAAGAAATGACTTCCAAGGAAAAGGTCACTATTTTTTCATCTCCTTCTCATCCACCCGTGCCCTGCGGACAACACCTGTTCCTGCTTATTGAGGAATGTGACAGATACGTGTCCATGCTGCCTCATGCTTTTAAAAAAGGAGGACTGGTCCTTCCGGCGAGATTTTTATTTCAGTTTGCTCTACAAAGTAGATACTTCTAGTGCTTCAAACTCTCTGAGATTCTAATTGTGATTGAACACTTAAAGCTGCAGGTGTTGGGAGCTGGAAGAAATTCCTAATTCTTAGCATTCATAGGGCTATAGAGTTAAAAGCAAGAAGGAATGGGCTTTTAACCCCTCCTTTTATGTCAAGTTCCAATATCCTCCCTCCCTCCTTCCATCTCACTCACAAGTCTGCTTTCTCTGTTCCTCTGGCCTCTCAGGGGCTGAGGTGCGGTTTCAGACAATGAAGGGAGTTGGGGACATGATTCATGATTTAGCAGATGTTTCAACCATTCCTGCTCCCTTTGCCCCGCCTTCAGCCCTGATGGGAGGTAATTTCACCCATCTCTCTGCCTTGATTCTGACAACCCCATTTTGCCTCACGTCTCTTGAAGGAACATCTCATTGTCTAAGAACCCAGCTACCCAGTTTGTCATCTATAAAAGCCACCCTTCTTCATCTAAAGGGCAGTAGCTTCTCACTAAATTATTTTAGATGCACTGGAAGGTTTTTCTTTTAGCTCGCTCAGCTTAGTGGCTAAAAGGCCCTCTATAGAGCCAAAAACTCTGCTTCTAGCTTTTCACTCTCTCTGAATCTCACCCTCTATTTCTAAATTGGCCATTGTGGAAAAACAAGCAACTTCCCCCGAGCTGATTCTTTCTGTTCACTCTGTAGAAGCCAGGGTAATGCTAGATACATGGGCAGGTAGATGGATAGGGAAGGGGGTTGTTAAGTGTGTTTCCTTTGAAGAATCACCAGTCATGTGAGTCAGCTGTTAATACCAGCTGATCTCCATGTTAAAGGAGAAAAAAAGAGGAAAGGATTGAACACCTTTCCACCTGCCAACCTACTAGAAGAGATAAAAAGCTCTTAGAAAAAATATTTTTTAAAAGGAGTCGTAAAAGAATCCAGAGATGACAATTCTCAGAAAACAAAGAGGAATTTATAACAGTATTAGAGTTGAAGAATTTGACACAGAGAAGATTCCCTGGAGCAATAGGAAAAAGGACAGAGATTTGCCATCCCTTGTGAATCTGAAAGTTCTAGGGAGGAGCAGCAGCCCATTGTGACTGGAACAAGAAAGAAGTCACTGGGTCCATCAGGTCCAGAAAAAGATGCAGCATGTGTTTGTGACTCCCCATTGAGGTGTTCAGTGGTGGTGCTGGGCTGCACCCTGCAGGCCTCGAGACCAAAAGAAGAGCCCAGAACAGTGACAGAGACATCAACAGTTTATTGGACAGGGGATCTTACATGTCTGCAGCAAAAGGTCCTGGAGCGACGTCCCACTGTATAGAGCAGACAGCGGGCGGGACATGGCAGCGATCTTTGCTACTCGGAGGAGAAGGAGGCTACCATGTATGGGGGAATTGACGTCAGGTTGGCTCGTCAGTTACCAGGGAAACCCGGCAGCTGGGGCACATCCCTCACAGCCCCTCAGGTTAACCGCCATCATGAGGGCAGAAGTTTCCCTTTAATAAACTAGCAGGTGGAGGCGTTCTGGCCTAAGGATTAGAATAAGCACTTGCCGGAGCAGGGGGCAAACACTTTCATGTGAGTAGGGAGTAGGTGAAGCAGGGACTGGTCGAGCAGGGGAGTTACAAAGAGCAAGAGACCATCTTCAGTGACCTGACCGTTGAGGGGGCCATGCACACCTGCCATGATTTGTGGAGGGTGGGGGGAAAGCATCTTCCTGAAAGGTGAACCCCAGTCCGTTATTCAACTGACAAGCCTCAGCTGATCTTGTCTTCTGTTGCTTTGCATGGAAAACAGCGAAACAAGAAATCAAGGTGTATCTCTCATGACTTAAAGCACCAGAGTAGGAAATAGGACACATCTTTCCCTCTATTAAAGGTTATGGTTTGGGAGAGGGTGACTGCACAGATGGAATCGAAGAGAGGATTTGGTTGTCTGGGCCTTTGACGAGCTCCTACGAGAAACTAAAGTGTATTCCATGAAGACTGCAAAGAATGAGTTTGCCACTGAGCTTTCTGTTTCTACCCTCTCACTCTCCAAGTCATCCTACCATGGTCGCCTCGTTACTGTTCGCAAAGCATAACTTGGATCTAGTTATGCCTGACTGCAGAGACCTGTAGTGGCTTCCGATCCCAAACTGAATAAGGTGCAATTGCCCAGGCTGGGCTTTTAGGGCTTTCTATTGCCCGACTCCCAACCAGCCTTTCCAGTTTATCTGTCCTTCCAACTGTCCGTGCAGCCTGTGCTTCAGCTGGATGGACTAACTACTGTTCCCTGGACGCACCCACACTGTCGCTCCTTCTCTGTCCTTTTGCTCTTGCCCTCTGCTCCCCCTGGTGCATGCCCTGCACCATCTCAAGTGACTGAAATCCTACACACGTAAGACACATCTCCAGCTCCTCCTGACACCTTTCTTTATATGACTTTGTACCTCCACAGAAGGTGCTAGTGTTCGCTTGCCTTGTATTTGAATTACTTAGAGGTCTTTTCTCCAGTAGGTTATAAGCTCCCCTAAGGCAGGGACTGAGCCTCCCTTAACTCACCTTTGTGTACACTGCAGCACATAGCACAGTGCCCTGTACATAGAAGTGGCTCATGAAGAGACTGGATAGAATAAATGGAGGCTGAGAAGAGTATCTTTGTTTAAAAAAAAAAAAAAAAAAGACATTGTTGTGGAAATTCTAGATGTATACAATGTCACACAGTAGGCCTGGCTCGGAATCACTTTTTGAATGAATGAATGTTGAAGACCATTTGGTTGAGGATGTAAAAGTGATACAGGTAGTATTTCTGATAGAAATGCTCTATCAGATTATTAGTAATACAGTGGTATAGAAATAAGCATTCTATAGAAACCACCTAGCTGGGTAGAAGATATGGTTGGTGATTTTCTTGAATCTGACATAGAGACAACTTTCCAGTTAGTATCCTGAGTTTGAGTCACAGTTAAAAGTCTCAGGAACTGTGTCGCCATGAATACATCTTGAACCCCCCTGAGCATCGATTTACTATCTCTAAAGTGAGGATGATAACAGCTACCTCCCAGGTTGATTGCAAGAACTGACTTACATAAAGTATAATAACTTAGACTCTGAAGCTCAATAAAAACTTCAGGTTACCGTATTAGATAGATTAGATAGATAGAGACAGAGACACCTTTCTATTATTTAGGCAACTGTCTTCCAAAAATGATGAGTTGGTGAACTCTTGGCTTACCTTAGTGAAAGCTTCACCTTTCAGAAAAAGCATGAGAGGACCTCTTCTTTAGCCTTAATTTGAGAGCCACAAAAAAACAACTTGATGCTGTGGAAATGAAGGGAACTCCAAGAATTAGCAGTAATGACTGGAAAGAGTCAGGCTCCTCAGCCTATGACAGGAGAAGTCAAACGGTTCAGAGTAGTTGTTCTGAAACCTACAGGCTAATGAGAGATACAGCTTGAAAGAGATGGAAGAGTTTAAAAGTTAGAATTCTGGAATTTCCTGGCTGGCCAGTGGTTAGGACTCTGAGCTTTCACTGCCAAGGGCCCGGGTTCAGTCCGTGATGGGGGAACTAAGATGTCGCAAGCTGCGTGGAGAGGCCAAAAAAAAAAAAAAAAAGTTAGAATTCTAAACCAAATAATGAAGGGGAAAAAATGAGGTGCCTCAAACACTTATAATAATATTTATTTATGGAGCCATTACAATGAACCAGGGCCATGCTAAAGGCTCAACGCTCATTTTCCCTTTTAACTTTCACAGTACTCTTATGAGGTACCCTTGAAGGAACTCAGTTTTAAAATGATGATATCCAGAAAGTGGAAAGAATTTTCGTGAACTTTAGGACAAACCTTCAGAGGGTTGTACTGTTTTATTCATGCATTTGGGGATTTCCTGGAAAAGAAAGCTGGGATTATTTGAAGGCAAATAGGTTTACTAAAAATAAATCCTGCCAAATTTTTTAATGAATTTTATGAAGTCACTCATTATACCTTTCTGAATAATATAAAAAAAGAATAAGCTAGATAAATAGTACCGTTAGGAGTTGGTAAATTGCCTTATAGCAAAGTATCTAGTGGTTTTGACAAGGCTCTGTCTTGGGCATTGAACTTTTCAACATATCAGTGACTTAGGTGGAAACATAGTATTTTAACATGTTTGCAGTTGGCACAGGGCTGGAAAAAACAGTTGAACATGTCAGATGCCATTATCAAGATTTGCAAGGTCCTACCTGGCTGACACACAATAGGCCACCATCAGATTCAATTTAACAATAATAAATGCAAATCCATCCTCTAGGAATGAAAAGTAAACTGTAGACGCCCAGGATGTGGAAGACCCATCCTAAGCATTCCAGTCAACAACGTTAAGAGCCCAGCAATGTTGAGCACAGTGCCTGGCACTTAGTAGTTGCTCAGAAATGTTTGCTGAATGAATGAATGAACAGATACAGTGATGCAACTTCTTTTTAAAGCTTTTCAAATTTTAGGCTTCATTAATACACACATGTGGCCAGATTAAGGGCACTGATAGTCCCACTGCACACTTCATTGTCCAGCCACATCTAGAATACTGTGTCTAGTTGTGAGCACATTTCACAGGGACACTGTCAAGTCAGAGACTACCTTAAGGAGAGTCACCAAGCCAGCATCCTTCTGGATCCCGTTTTTTTTAACCACATCACAAGTCAAAAAGTTAAAGGAACTGGAGAAATCAAGGAGCCAGACGGAAGACATGAGAGAAGTGAAAGTTGCCTTAAAATATTTGAAGAATGTCATTTCGATTGAGGATAAGATTATATCTGTCTATAGTTCTGAAGAGTAAAATTAGGACACACCAGTGGAAGTCGGAGGAAACAGATATTGGCTCTGAATTAGGAAAAGCTTGGGGAGCAATCCAAAAGTGAAATGGGTTTTTCTGCAAAGTAAAGTTCTTTGTTACTGGAAGTGTGCTGGTAGAGGCTGCACTTTTACTGAAGGGATTTGTGAAATGAGATATTAAGCTGGATGACTTATAATGCTAATATTCTGTGGCTCTGCTAAGGCTCGAGAGCATTCCATGGGCATTTATGAAGTTGCTGTGCGCCTCTCTCCTATAAGGTGACCTTGGGATCCTGTGCACATTTACAGCTCTGTTACCTACCTGATAGTTGTTTACAATGATGCCTCATAACTTGGCAAAATATAAAGCCTTCTGCAGATGTTCAGTATAACTGCTGTGCTTCCTTTCACTGGATGGTTTCTTTGCTCCGTGTGTGTGTGTGTGTGCACGTGCGCGCGTGCGCGTGTGTGTATTCTGTAAGCTTTACATTGGTTTAAACTGCTACAAAAAAATTTCAAAACACACATACTGCATTTATCACACCTGGGAGTCACCCAGAGTACTTTTACGAAAAGCAGTTTGATGATTTATCTTTTATGTATTTCCAAAGCACTAAAGTTACAAAGACCTTAGCGTGTAGGGCATAAAGATAAATGAGTCAAGGCAAACAAGGATATCCGTCACAAGAAACATTAATGGCAAGAAGTCTTTTTTTAATGTACAGTTATTTAGAGAAGAAGAGGAAAGGTTGACAGCAATTGCTTTCATCATATATTTAAAAGTGCCAAAGAGCAAAGCCATTCGCCAAGCAAAGCCATTCGCCAAGCAAAGCAGAAAGCCCTGGACTACCTTGCTGAGTTTGCTGCCTGCAGGCCAGGTCACGCGGAATTTCTTTGCCCAAGCAGACAAAATATTATCATTTCCAGTTCTTTAAAGCTGGTAGCCTGCTTCATAGCTTTGACATTCAACACATCATAATATTTTTGACCACCAAGTCCGTCCACTTTTCAAAAAGCACGTTTTGAAAGTTTTCCCAAGATAGCAATATTTCAAATCTTCATTGCTTGAGTTTGCTTCTTCGTCTTCATCCCCCGCCAGTCACTGAGATGGTTTTAATCAGGCCGGGCTGCGTGGCTCCTCTGTCAGGCTGGTACCCAGACATGGAAATGCAGCCATAAAACGGGGCTCCAAACTCTCAAGTACACAAAGATGCTTAGTTTAGAAGGAAAGGATTTATGTAAGTAAACTAATAGAAACTGCTCCCCACATTTTTCAAAAGATTGTGGATTAAAAAAATCAGAGTAGGGGGCTTCCCTGGTGGTGCAGTGGTTGGGAGTCCGCCTGCCGATGCGGGAGACACGGGTTATGCCGCAGAGCGGCTGGGCCCGTGAGCCATGGCCCGTGAGCCTGCGCGTCCGGAGCCTGTGCTCCGCAACGGGAGAGGCCACAGCGGTGAGAGGCCCGTGTACCGCAAAAAAAAAAAAAAAAAAAAAAATCAGAGTAGATACATGTCTCAAAGTAGATACAGTCTATTTTATCTATTTTTTCATTCAACAGATAGTTGTATTTGGTGTTCTCAGATGCTGTGGTGTATGGGAAAATTAGTAAGAAATAGACTGCTTGTCCCAAGAGTTTATACTTTAGTAGAGAAGATAAGAAATAAACAAATATACTAGTACCTACGTTTGTACAGCAGCTTATATTTTTGCATTTTCTTATTTGACCACCACTGAAAACAAAATGAAATAGGAAGGACAGCTTTTATTGACTCCTTTCAATAGTTTAAGAAGTGGACCCTTCAGGCCCAGGGTCACATAGGGATTAAGTGTCCGAGCCATGACTGGAACCTGAGTCCTGAAAAAGTATACCTAGCAAAGCACCGAGAAAGTGTTAGGGAAGATGAATGAGGCAGTAACTTCCAACCATGGGGAAGATGGAAGACTAGAGGGAGTCTGGTGCATTTGAACTGGAGCTTGGCTTCAGATTTGTAGCAATGATGGAGCAGGAAGGAGAGGAACGGAGAAGAGAACATTCGCACAGGAAGAAAAGGATGAGGGAGGCTGGAGAACGCTAGAGAGGGGTGAAAATGGGTTGTTAGAACTGGTCGTTCAGCTTGGCTGGTGATCAGCAGAATGGAAGGTGGCAGGAAGGTTGGGCCAGTCCTGGGATAAGTTACACGTTAATTAGGGACCACTAGGGAGCCAGTGAATGATTCCATTGGCCCGGTTGTGTGTTGCATTGAAAAGGCAATCATTTGGTCCAAACGGTCCTGTAAGAATCTCAAGCTTTCAGTCCAGAAAAACTGCATAGAAAGAGACCCTCAGCAGGAAGGTAAGTAAGGAATCTGGCAGAGAAACCCAGAGATAGAACAAGGTAGAGGCAGAAACACCTTCTGAAGACCTGCAGCATTCAGTTCTAATCAGAGGAGTTCTTGGTACTCCCCCTGAGAGAGAACAAGGCTGAAATCACCAACCAAACTTGTTTCAGTGAGAAGCAAGCAAGAGCATGGAATGTGCCTCAGCTGAAGAAGCAGAGCTGTACCCAGTGACCGTTTTCCTGAGTGCGTTGCTCCCTGGGGTGCTAAGGGGCAGAAGTGGGCTGGAGCCAGGAGAAGACTGCTCCTTCTGGCTTCCAGGCCTGATTTTTCACTCCTTCTGGAGGCAGAAGTGATGTCTTACTGGCTCACTTGTATTTTCCCCTCTGTCTTGCTCCCCTCTGCTCTGTGTGTATGTTGGGCTAAGATTGGGCAAGGTGAGCACTGGGAAAGGGGGACCAGAGAGAGGAAGGGAACCATGTCTGCTCTCTCCCTTCCAGTGGTGCTGCTTCTGGAGAAGGTCAGGGAATCTCCCAGGCTGCAGGCTCCTGGGTTGTTGAGGCTGTTTCTAGACTCATTGTGACTGATGGGAGAATGCTGAGTTTTCTGAGCAGGTGCCTGTTGACCCTCTGGGGTAGTCTTACTGCTCTGAAGATAAAATAAGTATAGAAGCACTGAAGTAAGAAGTTTGCAATAAAAAAGAAAAATGGAAGCCATAAGCAAAATGAAAATTATTGGATCAAGTATGAAGAATGGTAAATGTCAAAGCACTTGATAATTTTCTGCTAACAGACCTTGTGAAGATGGAAGTTTCCATAAGTCTTCTTTTCCTTTTTTTCCTCTTGCTCTTGTCACAAGATCTATGAGCATGAGGAATCTCATTTCAGTGCTGCACTGCAACACAAAGCAAGGCAGAAGTCTAGCGTGCCCTTAAATGACAGCATGAACACAATGGCAGGTTTGGCTGCCTGCAATAGTTGTTAAATTGCTACTCTCTAAACTTTTAAATTTATATGTGAAAAGCTTTCAATGCAATCATTTAATTATTCATTGAAAGTTTATATTCACAACATTAATGTGCAAGTGTTATACATAACGTACTCCACTAGGTACTATTTATAAAATTAAACTTAGCAATTAAGTTATGAAAATAAATCATGGCCCACATGGCCTGGAAGGCCTGCTAAAAGCAGGCAAGGGCCCATGAAAATATGTTTCCTTTGAATTACACAGAAATCCCAGGAGAGAAAGACCAAGGGTATTTGTTTTAAGCTGCTCTGTGTATTCTCTTAAACTGTTACTATGAGGAACAGAGGTTGTGGCCATAATGAAAACGAGGAGATCCTGAGTATATGTGTCTATGACCTGGTTGAAGTCTGGTAGTCCAAGTGGTGTTTTCACTGGCCTGTAAAAACGCCAGGGATTTGCAAAACTATTCAAAAAAGTAAAGAAATAGATGTCTTAAAATATTGAATTAGTGCATATATTTGGGTTCATTTTCCCCCTCTTTTGTGTACCTTATGCCTCCAATTTCCAGCCATGCTGTTACTATTATAAATTCTCAACAATATTAAATAAAGGGGTAAAAAAACTCTGTTGTATCCCATGTTTAAAATACCTCAAGAATTTCTACTCATGTCTGTTTTCTTTCTCCTCATACCACATTTACCAAAGTCTTACCAATACTTTGCTTCAGGAAACGTAGTAATGTACTACAGCCATAGAAAGACCTTCTAGCCAGTCTGTTCTGTCAGGTCTTACTAATTCTTCTCTCTCGGTAAGCAAGTGGCGGCGACCACGTGGGCACGAGAGAAGATCTCCTGACTCCTCAGGGCATCTGTCTATACCACAGACCCTGATGCCAACCGGCCCCCTCCAGCCATGGTCAAATGGGAAAGCAAATCTAGTCAGGGTTTAGAAGGGTGGGGAAGTCAACCTAGAAAGTCTAATGTATTTGGAGGAAGTCTTCAAAAACATCTTTAAATTTTCATAGTAGGGATTATTTTTTCTGGCAGTATTGCAACATGAACAGATATTCCTGGCTGGCTACTCCATGGGGCAGCACCAAGTTGGCATTTACACTTCACAGAAGAGGTATCTGAGGAAAGATGGTCCCAGTTACTTGTTATGAATCATATAGACTGACTGTAGCACACTCTGGGTTTATGTGTGGAATTCATTTTTTTCTTTTACTTTTTTGTATTACATAAGTAATGCATGTTTCTTGTAGAAAAATCAGGCAATGAAAATGAAGAAAAGGAAAAAAACACATCGTCCAGCAATGACCGTATTAATATTTCCTCCTAATTTTCTGTATATGTGTAAATAAGTCTATGTACATACCTACATAGTTTTTTCGGAATGAACCTGTACTGACTCAAAACCTTTTTTTCACTCAACGTAATACTGGGAATGTCTTTTTGCGTAAGGTAGTGGATCTCCCATGAAGTCCTTACAAAGGCCTATCCAGGCCTAGCATTCTTTTAGTCATGGAATAAACCACACTCAGTTTCAAATTCTAGTCCTGTCACTTACTGTGTCCTTGTGCAAGTTCCTTCGCTTATCTGAGCTTCCCTTTCCTCACCTGTAGTCATTCCAGTTTCACAGGGTTGCAGTGAGGAGAAATTAAGTGTTTACAGCAACGAAGGGCAGCACCCAGCCCTGTAGTAGTGCTCAGTAGATGTTTGCAAATTAGTGAAGTCATGCCCTCAGGAGCTTACTTGGATGTTACTTGACTTTTGATGGGTTCTACTTGCTCACTGTACTCATCATTATCTGAAATTATTCTGTTTATTTTCAAATTTACTACTTATCGTCTCTCTTCATGAGCACAAAACATTCTTAGCAACAGAGTGGTGGCCAATGCCTAGAAAAATGCCTGGCACACAGAATGTTGAAAATTTATGGTGCTGACTTACTTGCGTCTTTCCAATGACCCAGCCTTGCCATTGTCACCTGGAGGCTGTGCAGCACAGTATCACGCCCTTTCCCTTTATCTCATTACCCACTGACCCGTGCTTGGTTCT
Organism: Delphinus delphis; assembly: GCF_949987515.2. NCBI lineage: Eukaryota > Metazoa > Chordata > Mammalia > Artiodactyla > Delphinidae > Delphinus > Delphinus delphis. Next base: position 109,843,808 of record NC_082685.1, on the reverse strand, counting down.
AGCCATCCTCCGTTACCTGAAGAATGATGGGAAGATTCATTTGGTGGTTTTCAACAACCTGCAGCTGGCCGACGGCAGGCAGCACAGGGTCCTCCTGAGACTGAACAATCTGCACCGGGGAGCTGGCTCTGTAGAGCTCTACGTGGACTGCTCGCAAGTGGATTCCATTCACAATCTCCCCAGAGCCTTTTCTGGCCTCGCCCAGAGTCCTGAGGCTGTTGAATTGAGGACTTTCCAGAGGAAGGCACAGGTAAGAACCCACAAACCATTCTCCAAACTGGAAAGATGAGTTTCTGAAGCTTCTGCTGAATGCAGAAGAGTGGGCTGAGGTCAAGAGTGGGTCTAATTTTGGCTGCATGTTAGAAACACCTGTGGAACTTAAAAACCGACTGCTAGAGGGCCCACCCTCCAGACAAGTTAAATCAGAATCTATAGCGGTGGTGCCTCAGCATCAGTATTTTTTAAAATACTGATTCTAACGTGAAGTCAAAATTGAGAGCTGCTCTTTTAGATGATAAGTGGAGACTTTGGCAATATAATTGTAAAGCAGGAAAGGAATAGCAAAAAGAATAGCAAAAATTTTTAAACTTTCTTAGGGCAATAGGATGATCTACTTGTAATCTTTCTATAACGTTATTATATTTTTAATGAAAGTAAAAAAGAATGATTGGAAATTGCCAAGCACCAGGAACAACATATTTCACAGGTCTCACTAGAGCATCCCTAACAAAAAGACCCTTATTGCCAACTTAATTCCATGAGGCCTTACAAATCACATCACTTCTGTCTTCTGTTTTATGCCCTGTTGATGGTATTTTTTTCCATCATATCATTGCACCTACTCTAGAAATTGCCACATATGCTTCTCTTAGAATTTTGCGCTAGGGGGACTTCCCTGGTGGCACAGTGGTTAAGAATCTGCCTGCCAATGCAGGAGACATGGGTTCGAGCCCTGGCCCGGGAAGATCCCATGTGCCACAACTACTGAGCCCACGTGCCACAACCACTGAAGCCCGTGCTCCTAGAGCCCGTGCTCCACAACAAGAGAAGCCACCACAATGAAAAGCCCATGCACCACAATGAAGAGTAGGCCCTGCTCGCCGCAACTAGAGAAAAGCCCGCGTGCAGCAATGAAGACCCAATGCAGCCAAAAATAAATATAAAAAAAAATAAATTTATTTAAAAAAAAAGAATTTTGTGCTAGGAAATACTTTGTTTCCTATAAATAACTAGTAGTATTCTTTGTCTTTTCCAATTATACTATAACTGCTCATCGTTCCAGAATTTCATCTGATACGGAAGTCAATCCCAAAATCAGTAACTACGTTCATCCACTGTGGCCCTTGTTTTATATATTGCAATCACTATTTTCCACTTCTATTTCATTATTATATGCTTTAACTAAACTATATGTGCTCTTACCAAGTTATTCTGAGCCCTTTGTGTAAAGAAGCAGGGTGTAAACAGTAATTTCCATTGTAACTAGGAATGCTGAGGAGTTTTAGATAATAATGTAAAAACTATGAATCAGGTACTAGAATTTGTGCTTGAAACATAGGAAGCATTTTCAAGCAGAAGTTTCAAGAAAGCTAAAATCCAAGTGTAGAGAGAGGGAGAAAGAGTTGTATATATATTTAGTGTAGATTTATAGAGAGAGAAAAAAATTAATGGAGAGATATGCCAAACTTTATTTCTGAATCCCCAGAGTAGCCCAAATAGTCAGAATGACAGTCAGAAATTGTGTCACTGACATTTCAGAAATTAGTCTCCACCAAATAAGTCCATATCTAAAAATCAGAAACAGATGGAATTTTTTGGAATTTTGTCCAAAAGTTTTACCTCCTTAGACTATCAACAAGGACCACAGTGCTCTGTCTTCATAGTACCTTCTCAGTCAGTCAGTCAGTCAATTAGTCAGTCAGTAGGCACATTCTAGGCATTAGGCCAAACAGTCATGGCTCTGCCTCCATAGAGCTTATGGTCTGATTCCACAAAATACCTATTATGTAGCACGTGTTGCATACATCTTAACTTAGCTAAATGAAAAAGCAGAGTCCCTCTGAACATCCTTAGCATGCTCATTTCTAAAATAAGAATGATGACTTTATGTTGCCACAGTTAACATAAACATTTTCTATCATACATATATAAAATAATGAGTACAGTAAAAGCTACAAAATTAAGGGGTGAGAAAATTGACTATGACTAACAATGAATGATGGATATAAACCAATAGTGTGAAAATATATGAAAATATACATCACAGAATATACAGTTTAATATCACTGATTATTAAAGAAATGTAAATCAAAACCACAATGAGGTATCGCCTCACACCGGTCAGAATGGCCATCATCAAAAGGTCTACAAATAATAAATGCTGAAGTGGGTGTGGAGAAAAGGGAGCTCTCTTGTACTGTTGGTGGGAATGTAAATTTGGTACAGCCACTATGGAGAACAGTATGGAGGTTCCTTAAAAAACTAAAAATAGAACTACCCTATGACCCAGCAATCCCACTACTGGACATATACCCTGAGAAAACCATAATTCAAAAAGACACATGCACCCCAGTATTTATTGCAGCACTATTTACAATAGCCAGGTCATGGAAGCAACCTAAATATCCATCAACAGAGGAACGGATAAAGAATATGTGGTACGTATATACAATGGAATATAACTCAGCCATAAAAAGGAATGAAACTGGGTCATTTGTAGAGACCTGGATGGACCTAGAGAGTGTCATACAGAGTGAAGTAAGTCAGAAAGAGAAAAACAAATATCGTATATTAACATATATATGTGGAATCTAGAAAAATGGTACAGATGAACCTGTTTGCAAGGCAGAAATAGACACAGATGTAGAGAAAAAATGTATGGACACCAAGAGGGGAAAGGCGGGGTGGGATGAATTGGGAGATAGGGATTGACATATATACACTAATATGTATAAAATAGATAACTAATGAGAACCTGCAGTATAGCACAAGGAACTCTACTCAGTGCTCTGTGGTGACCTAAATGGGAAGGAAATCCAAAAAAAGAGGGTGTATATGTATACGTATAGCTGATTCACTTCGCTGTACAGCAGAAACTAACACAACATTGTAAATCAACTATACCCCAATAAAAAAGAAAGAAAAAGAATATACACACACAAAAAGAATATACGGTTTATTCATCTTCATAATCCAGGGAAACCAGAGACTTTGCTAAAACCTGGATCCAAGGCACCCTAAGAACAATAGTGTTTCAAATTGGGGTCAATGTCTTATTCATTACAGTCTAAACTCCATAAACAGACAACTCTTAAGAGGTTCCTGCCACAAAAGAGCTTGTTTACCATGAAGGAAAACTGCCTTTTCTCTTCTCCTAGTCACCTTCATGAGCTCTCAGACCATGCTGGACTCCAGCACTCTCCTAAGCTACTGGTTTCTTCCATATTTGCTTCAGTCAAAAGGATAGGGCTGGCAGCTTCAGGAAAAAATGCAAACCCACAAAATTATGGAAAGTGTCAGAGTCCAAGTATTCAGGCCTACTGTGTTATGAAAATTGTGTGCGTCTGCAAGCTCACTGGCTTTTGAATGACATCAGCAATGTATGGTATGAATCCGATTTCTTCCAGGACTCCTTGGAAGAGCTGAAGTTGGCGGTGAGAGGCTCGCTGTTCCAGGTGGCCAGCCTGCAAGACTGCTTCCTGCAGCAGAGCGAGCCGCTGGCTACCACAAGCACAGGTGTGGGCTCTTGGGCAGTTTGCACACCTCCATCAACACAAACCCCCAGGCCCCCGGCTGGACTGGGTCCCATCCCAGAAAGGTGGGCTGTCGGCAGAGCAGCCCTACGGGAGCATGTACCTACAGAGATGAGGCTCTTGTGCCAAGTCCAGGGCAAGGAATGTTTTCATTGCACTTTTATTAGTATAATTCATAGGAATTTGGTGTAACCAGCCCAGTGGCATCATTATGTTTTAGATGAATTAAATGAGTTTGACCCTAAACTAAATTCCTGTATCTTAGGTTCTTTGTCTTGATGGTCTCTGGGAAATCATTTGTTTTTGAGTCACTGTAGAAATAGCTGTCACTGACTGAACGCGCCTTATCTTCTGCTGTTCCTACAGGAGACTTCAATCGGCAGTTCTTGGGGCAGATGTCACAACTAAACCAGCTACTGGGAGAGGTGAAGGATCTTCTGAGACAGCAGGTAACAAGTAGGACATACCATCAGAGAAGGCCCAGTCTTATCAGAGAAGCTGTGTGTTGGAGTTAATGGATCTGCAGGCCTGCAGAGGCAGGGAGGGGACCTGGAGCCTGAGCCCAAGTGGCCCCGTGCAGCCCGCTGCCCTGGGGCTCTGAAAATGGGGGACCAGCCTGTGATAAACACACCAGGGCCCCATGCAGAGTGGGAACTACCAAGAGCTCCTTTAACACTCCTTTAAGTACTGCTTAATAGTTTGCTACTCATGGATTCTTTCACTCCTGGATTATACATCAGGAACTCCTTTTCCATCTTTTTTTTTCTCCCTTCCCATTTCTAAAGGTCAAGGAAACATCATTTTTGCGAAACACCATAGCTGAATGCCAGGCTTGCGGTAAGTGCTTTTCTAGTAACTGGTGCATTCTGAGTTGGACCAGCAAATGCCAGCTGATGATGGGCCTGGGTGGGTGAGGCTCCACTGGCGCTGGTTTCTGGAGGTTTGGCACAGAGGCAGAGGGAAGGGAAAAGAAGTTCACTGCGAAACTAAACTTGATTCTGTATCAGCTCTGTTTTCTCGGTGGTTTATAAGCCTGTGGATGATGGTTTTCCTCTAGGTCCTCTCAGCTTTCAGTCTCCAACCCCCTCCAACACCGTGGTGCCCCCCGTGCTCCCAGCATCCCTGATACCCCCAGTGCGCCGGTGCGATTCCAACCCGTGTTTCCGTGGCGTCCGATGTACCAACACCAGAGATGGCTTTCATTGTGGGCCCTGCCCTGAGGGCTACACAGGAAATGGGATCACCTGTTCTGACGTTGATGAGGTAAAAGTTCAACTAGATAGGATGGGGCTCCCTCAGTATCTTGTACATCCGACAGCTTATGGAAAAAGAAGCCATGTTGATGACTAAGGGATGACTTGGGTTGTCCTCCAGGCTACATAAAAAGTACTCCCTCAGGGGCTTCCCTGGTGGCGCAGTGGTTGAGAGCCCGCCTGCTGATGCAGGGGACACGGGTTCGTGCCCCGGTCTGGGAAGATCCCACATGCCGTGGAGCAGCTGGGCCCGTGAGCCATGGCCGCTGAGCCTGCGCGTCTGGAGCCTGTGCTCCGCAGCGGGAGAGACCACAACAGTGAGAGGCCCGCATACCAAAAAAAAAAAAAAAGTACTCCCTCAGGAATTCTTAGAGATCTGTGATGGTGGGAAGGAGGAGGCATGACACGCAGTTGTGGCCGTGATCATTGCGTCTCCCCTCCATGGTTCCCACTCTTCCAGTTTGTGTTACTACAATGCTGAGATTTCAGCCTTCAACTCTAACATTGATTCTTTCTCTTAAGCAGTCTCTGTGACAATTGTGATTTTTCCACACATTTGCAAACATGGGAGGGGAAAGATCTGGGTAAGAGTATATTTCAGGGGTTGCAACTGATTGCTTCAGGCTTCCTAAAACAGAGGAGCAGACAGGAATCTCAAACCAATAAGACCTTTTGAAGAGGCCCCATTATCTGTGAGTAACCAAAAGTGCCCAGAGATGGAGCCAGAAGGACATACAGCAAATACGGGCTGTTTGGCCAGCTGGCAAAGCCCTGAAGGACCATCGTTAGCCAGTCACTGGTCCAGTCCCAAAACAGTGTTCGCAGTGGGTAGCAAGGCTGCCCCCATGTGCCTTTGGCCAGAGGAAGGCTGGAAGGAGCTTTCACACACATGCATCCTGCAGGCTTGTGGTAGCTGATGACCTCCCCAGGTAGTAAGCAATTAAGATGGTCTTTAGTCATCCCTCCACTGGAAGAACATCTGCACATGTTTCACAGAACTGCATCTGGTTTTTATCTGTGAGCTGGAATTTTCCTCCTTTTGAAAGGGCAGGAAGTGGTCATGTTTTTTACATTAGTTGAACTGGTTAAAAACGAAACAAAACAAAATCAGAATGAACCTCCTAGACTGTGAGAGCCTAGGAACAGTCATGGACTTGGTAGGGCACAAAGGCAGGCACAGACCCTGATGAATCACATCTTACTCAAGAAACAACAACTGCCCTGGTTTTGTCTTCTCAAGGTCTTTTTCTTTGAGTAGTTGGTTCCTTTGGACTCAACTAATAGCTAGCTGACAAGGGGTCCAGGAGCACTGTCCTCTCACAGAGGTTTTAAAACTCCAAGTTAGAATATCAGGGAATTTGCGCTGGGAGGTAGACTGGTTAACATTAAGGACTCTTTCCACTTGGCTGTGCGTGATTCTGTAATATAGCAAAAGCCCACTACAAGGAAACCTCCAGACCATGTGGGTCAGGGATTCTGTGAGTAACTATGAAATTGGAAGCCTTTATTGCCTTTGATCATGTCGAGCACCAAAAAATGATAGTTAAATGAATCCCCAAGTCTGCACAAATAGATGAATGGAAGTTTGAGGGTGTTTTCTCCATGCGGCTAAAGAGTGAATTTTTCTTTCTCTCTAGTGCAAATACCATCCCTGCTACCCAGGCGTGCGCTGTGTGAACTTGGCTCCTGGCTTCAGATGTGACACCTGCCCGGTGGGCTTCACAGGGTCCACGGTGCAGGGTGTTGGGATCAATTTTGCCAAGACAAACAAGCAGGTGTGCTGAAGTTGTGGCCTTTTAATCTCTAATTACCAACAGAAAACCTTTGGTTGGTTCCCACCTCTTTCCATATAACCCTTTACCTCCCGGAGCGGCCAAGGGTGTGCAGAATGTCCTCATGCACTGCGGGCACATTAGGAAGTTTTCCAACTCATTTCATCAAGGCTAGTGAGGAGGAAGCTAGTCAGCTGGGATAATCGAGTAGCACTAGGAAAGCAGTGAAGGGGGTAATCCTGGATATGTGACATGTTTCAGCCTTATTTTGTTGGTAGCCTTTTGAACATTTTGTCCCACCAAATAACTTAAGAACTGGGGAAACAAATAAAAGCTTTGAAAAATTAGGTCACTTTCATAGAGTCATTGTTGCTGATCAGAAGCTGTTTTAGAGATGAGAGGATTTCAAGAGTAGAAATAATCCCCTGAGGAAACCTGCCTTTCTTCTTATATAAGCCGTAAATTGCTGTAGAGCACTCAAGCACTTTGTGACAGTCTCCGTTTATTTCCAAATGTTCTACTATATCCTGACCATTATTTAACTGACTGACCGTGAAATTCTTTTTGATGTTTTCAGCCCCTAAAAATGGTTGGTCTATAAATATATTTTACTACCTTACGGAAATTATTAGCTTTAAAGAAGGGCAGAGGTTCATTATTTCCTAGCAGCCTATCAAAGGATTCTAGAGGGCATCATTTTTTAGACTAGAAAAAGGAGCCAAGCGCGACACACACGAATGACAAGCCATTGGAGTAATGACCTAAGTTTTTCTTCCTCTTCTCTAAAGACAGAATCGCCAAGACTAAGCTAAGGAAAATAGACAAAAAGAAACAGAAGGTGCTTTATGTAAGCTAGGAAGGAGCCCTTCCAGTGGATTTCCAGAATATGGCAGAATGAACTCAGGTCAAAGGGAACCAACTTGCTGAAATTAAACAACAAATTTTAATGCATGACCAATATCAAAAGAAATAAGAGGAAATGTGCAGGTTCGAGAAACAAAGAGGGAACTCAGAGTCAGAGCTGTGGGTGGAAACTGATGTCACAGCAGCTCATGGGAGGTGGGAGATGGTTTTAGGTCCTCCAAGTGGGAAACTGGGGTTCAAGCACTGTGTGGGTATAGCAGATGTAGTCTTGAACCTTTAGAAAGACCTAATACCCCTGAAGAAAGCCAGAAGCCTTAGAGAGCTACCCTACTTATTACAAGGAGGTGAGAAAACTTTCTTAGGCCCCAAAAGTCAACAGGAAGCTTGATGTCAGCTTTGGGACATGGTTGACAGAAATGACAGTTGCCCACAACAAATCAAAGCTCCAAACTTGTAAGACACATAGTCATGAGCTCCAAACCTATGTTACACATAGAATGCAGAAACAGGAGCCCCAAAATTGACATCAAAACCAGCCCTAGAGCAGTAAAATCCCCAGGACCCTGGCTAATATCACTTTGTGAAGAGACTCCAAAACTCAGGGCAAGTGGGACACCCTCAAGCAAAAGCAGGGCCACTAAGGATATACTCTGATCGCCAGCCTACCTGAAATTGCACGTCCTCGCTTCACACAAAGATGTCAAAACAAAGCAAAATGTATTTGTCTTTCTACTTAAACAGTGTCCCTTTAAACTTCTCTGCACTAGGTCTGCACTGACATGGATGAGTGTCGAAGTGGAGCGTGTGTTCTCAATTCTATCTGTGTTAACACTTTGGTGAGTATTTTTCATGGCTCTTGTTATTGAAGACTAGTTATTAAAACAAGTATGTGTACGTAAATCATAACCCCAAAACACATGGAGAACATATGGGCATAATATATTTGACTTGCAAGTGAGGATAAAATTTGTGCTGAAAAACAGTTTTTAATGTAAGAGTAATTTATAAGTAATTTTCTATATAAGAATGATTTTATATGGGAATTCCCTTGTGGTCCAGTGGTTAGGACTCTGCGCTGTCACTGACGAGGGCTGGGGTTCAATCCCTGGTCGGGGAACTAAGATCCCGCAAGCTGTGTGGCATAGCCAAAAAAATTAATAATAATAATAATTTTATAAATGCCAAATTTGTTCTTTATCTTCTCTCAAAGTTGCAGTGTTGGACTTTGGGGTTTTTTTCTTTTTTTTTTATACAGCAGTTCTCATTAGTCATCACTTTTATACACATCAGTGTATACATGTCAATCCCAATCTCCCAATTCATCACACCACCACCACCCCCTGCCATGGCTTTCCCCCCTTGGTGTCCATATGTTTCTTCTCTACATCGGTGTCTCTATTTCTGCCCTGCAAACCAGTTCATCTGAACCATTTTTCTAGGTTCCACATACATGCGTTAATATACGATATTTGTGTTTATCTTTCTGACTTACTTCACTCTGTATGACAGTCTGCAGGTCCATCCACGTCTCAAACAAATGACCCAATTTCGTTCCTTTCTATGGCTGAGTAATATTCCATTGTATATGTGTGCCACATCTTTATCCATTCGTCTGTCAATGGGCATTTAGGTTGTTTCCATGACCTGGCTATTGTAAACAGTGCTGCTATGAACATTGGGGTGCATGTGTCTTTTGGAATTATGGTTTTCTCTGGGTATATGCCCAGTAGTGGGATTGCTGTATCCCACTAAAAACTAAAAAATTCTATTTTTAGTTTTTTAAGGAACCTCCATACTGTTCTCCATAGCGGCTGTATCAATTTACATTCCCACCAACAGTGCAAGAGGGTTCCCTTTTCTCCACACCCTCTCCAGCATTTGTTGTTTGTAAATTTTCTGATGATGCCCATTCTAACTGGTGTGAGATGATACCTCATTGTAGTTTTGATTTGCATTTCTTTAATAATTAGTGATGTTGAGCAGCTTCTCATGTGCTTCTTGGCCATCTGTATGTCTTCTTTGGAGAAATGTCTATTTAGGTCTTCTTTCCATTTTTGGATTGGGTTGTTTGTTTTTTTCATATTGAGCTGCATGAGCTGTTTATATATTTTGGAGATTAATCCTTTGTCCGTTGATTCGTTTGCAAATATTTTCTCTCATTCTGAGGGTTGTCTTTTCGTCTTGTTTATGGTTTCCTTTGCTGTGCAAAAGCTTTTAAGTTTCATTAGTTCCCATTTGTTTATTTTTGTTTTTATTTCCATTACTCTAGGAGGTGGATCAAAAAAGATCTTGCTGTGATTTATGTCAAAGAGTGTTCTTCCTATGTTTTCCTCTAAGAGTTTTATAGTGTCCAGTCTTACATTTAAATCTCTAATCCATTTTGAGTTTATTTTTGTGTATGGTGTTGGGGAGTGTTCTAATGTCATTCTTTTACATGTAGCTGTCCAGTTTTCCCAGCAGCACTTACTGAAGAGACTCTCTTTTCTCCATTGTATATCCTTGCCTCCTTTGTCATAGATCAGTTGACCATAGGTGCGTGCCTTTATCTCTGGACTTTCTATCTTGTTCCATTGATCTATGTTTCTGTTATTGTGCCAGTACCATATTGTCTTGATTACTGTAGCTTTTTAGTATACACTGAAGTCAGGGAGTCTGATTCCTCCAGCTCTGTTTTTTTCCCTCAAGACTGCTTTGGCTATTTGGGGTCTTTTTTGTCTCCATACAAATTTTAAGATTTTTTGTTCTAGTTCTGTAAAAAAGACCATTGGTAATTTGATAGGAATTGCATTGAATCTGTAGATTGCTTTGGATAGTATAGTCATTTTCACAATATTGATTCTTCCACTCCAAGAACATGGTGTATCCATCTGTTGGTTTCTTCTTTAATTTCTTTCATCAGTGTCTTATAGTTTTCTGCATACACGTGTTTTGTCTCCCTAGGTAGGTTTATTCCTAGGTATTTTATTCTTTTTGTTGCAATGATAAATGGGACTGTTTCCTTAATTTCTCTTTCAGATTTTTCATCATTAGTGTATAAGATTGCAAGAGATTTCTGTGCATTAATTTTGTATCTGGCAACTTTACCAAATTCATTGATTAGCTCTAGTAGTTTTCTGGTGGCATCTTTAGGATTCTCTATGTATAGTATCATGTCATCTGCAGACAGTGACAGTTTTACTTCTTCTTTTCCAATTTGGATTCCTTTTATTTCTTTTTCTTCTCTGATTGCTGTGGCTAGGACTTCCAAAACTATGTTGAATAATAGTGGCAAGAGTGGACATCCTTGTCTTTTTCCTGATCTTAGAGGAAGTGCTTTCAGTTTTTCCACTATTGAGAATGATGTTTGCTGTGGGTTTGTCATATGTGGCCTTTATTATGTTGAGGTAGGTTCCCTCTATGCCCACTTTCTGGAGAGTTTTTATCATAAATGGGTGTTGAATTTTGTCATAAGCTTTTTCTGCATCTATTGAGATGATCATATGGTTTTTATTCTTCAGTTTGTTAATATGCTGTATCACATTGATTGATTTGCGTATATTGAAGAATCCTTGCATCCCTGGGATAAATCCCACTTGGTCATGGGGTATGATCCTTTTAATGTGTTGTTGGATTCTGTTTGCTAGTATTTTGTTGAAGATTTTTGCATCCATATTCATTAGTGATATTGGTCTGTAATTTTCTTTTTTTGTAGTATCTTTGTCTGGTTTTGACATGTCTAGTTTTGTGTGATGGTGGCCTCACAGAATGAGTTTGGGAGTGTTCCTTCCTCTGCAATTTTTTGGAAGAGTTTGAGAAGGATGGGTTTAGCTCTTCTCTAAATGTTTGATAGAATTCACCTGTGAAGCCATCTGGTCCTGGACCTTTGTTTGTTGGAAGATTTTTAATCACAGTTTCAATTTCATTGCTTGTGATTGGTCAATTCATATTTTCTGTTTCTTCCTGGTTCAGTCTTGGAAGGTTATACCTTTCTACGAATGTGTCCATTTCTTCCAGATTGTCCATTTTATTGGCATACAGTTGCTTGTAGTAGTCTCTTAGGATGCTTTGTGTTTCTGCGGTGTCTGTTGTAACTCTTCTTTTTCATTTCTAATTTTATTGACTTGAGTCCTCTCCCTCTTTTTCTTGATGAGTCTGGCTAATGGTTTATCAATTTTGTTTATCTTCTCAAAGAACCAGCTTTTAGTTTTATTAATCTTTGCTATCATTTCCTTCATTTTCATTTATTTCTGATCTGATCTTTATGATTTCTTTCCTTCTGCTAACTTTGGGTTTTGTTTGTTCTTCTTTCTCTAGTTCCTTTAGGTGTAAGGTTAGATTGTTTATTTGAGATTTTTCTTGTTTCTTGAGGTAGGCTTGTATAGCCATAAACTTCCCTCTTAGAACTGCTTTTGCTGCATCCCATAGGTTTTGGATCGTCGTGTTTTCATTGTCATTTGTCTCTAGGTGTTTTTTGATTTCCTCTTTGATTTCTTCAGTGATCTCTTGGTTATTTAGTAACATATTGTTTAGCCTCCATGTTTTTGTGGTTTTTACATTTTTTCCCCTGTAATGATTTCTAATCTCATAACGTGTGGTCAGAAAAGATGCTTGATATGATTTCAATTTTCTTAAGTTTACTGAGGCTTGATTTGTGACCCAAGATGTGATCTATCCTGGAGAATGTTCCATGCGCACTTGAGAAGAAAGTGTAATCTGCTGTTTTGGGATGGAATGTCCTATAAATACCAATTAAATCTATCTGGTCTATTGTGTCATTTAAAGCTTGTGTTTCCTTATTTATTTTCATTTTGGATGATCTGTCCATTGGTGTAAGTGAGGTGTTAACGTCCCACTATTATTGTGTTACTGTCGATTTCTTCTTTTATAGCTGTTAGCAGTTGCCTTATGTATTGAGGTGCTCCTATGCTGGGTGCATGTATATTTATAATTGTTATATCTTCTTCTTGGATTGATCACCTGATCATTATGTAGTGTCCTTCCTTGTCTCTTGTAACATTGTTTATTTTAAAGTCTATTTTATCTGATATGAGTATTGCTACTCCAGCTTTCTTTTGATTTCCATTTGCATGGAATATCTTTTTCCATGCCCTCACTTTCAGTCTGAAGGTGTCCCTAGGTCTGAAGTCGGTCTCTTGTAGACAGCATATAGATGGGTCTTGTTTTTGTATCCGTTCGGAAAGCCTGTGTCTTTTGGTTGGAGCGTTTAATCCATTCACGTTTAGGGTAGTTATCAATATATATGTTCCTATGACCATTTTCTTAATTGTTTTGGGTTTGTTTTTGTAGGTCCTTTTCTTCTTTTGTGTTTCCCACTTAGAGAAGTTCCTTTAGCATTTGTTGTAGAGCTGGTTTGGTGGCACTCAATTCTCTTAGCTTTTGCTTGTCTGTAAAGCTTTTGATTTCTCCATCGAATCTGAATGAGATCCTTGCTGGGTAGAGTAATCTTGGTTGTAGGTTCTTCCCTTTCATCACTTTAAGTATATCATGCCACTCCCTTCTGGCTTGTAGAGTTTCTGCTGAGAAATCAGCTGTTAACCTTATGGGAGTTCCCTTGTGTGTTATTTGTTGTTTTTCTCTTGCTGCTTTTAATAATTTTTCTTTGTCTTTAATTTTTGCCAATTTGATTACTATATGTCTCGGTGTGTTTCTCCTTGGGTTTATCCTGTATTGGACTCTCTGCGCTTCCTGGACTTGGGTGGCTATTTCCTTTCCCATGTTAGGGAAGTTTTCGACTATAATCTCTTCAAATATTTTCTCTGGTCCTTTCTCTCTCTCTTCTCCTTCTGGGACCCCTATAACGCGAATGTTGTTGCATTTAATGTTGTCCCAGAGGTCTCTTCAACCTCCCAGAAGTTGTCTTCATTTCTTTTCATTCTTTTTTCTTTCTTCTGTTCCGCAGCAGTGAATTCCACCATTCTGTCTTACAGGTCACTTGTCTGTTCTTCTGCCTCGGTTACTCTGCTATTGATTCCTTCTAGTGTAGTTTTCATTTTAGTTATTGTATTGTTCATCTCTGTTTGTTTGTTCTTTAATTCTTCTAGGTCTTTGTTAAACATTTCTTGCATCTTCTCGATCTTTGCCTCCATTCTTTTCACGAGGTCCTGGATCATCTTCACTATCGTTACTCTGAATTCTTTTTCTGGAAGGTTGCCTATCTCCACTTCATTTAGTTGTTTTTCTGGGGTTTTATCTTGTTCCTTTATCTGGTACATAGCCCTCTGCCTTTTCATCTTGTCTATCTTTCTGTGAATGTGGTTTTTGTTCCACAAGCTGCAGGATTGTAGTTCTTCTTGCTTCTGCTGTCTGCCCTCTGGTGGATGAGGCTATCTCAGAGGCTTATGCAAGTTTCCTGATCAGTGTTGGGCTTTTGAATTAATGTTTATTGAATAAAATATTATCATTCTAGTATTTTTTAAATAGGAAGAGCTTTTTAGTTTGTATTAATAGTTCAGTATTCCAAAATATGCATTTTACTCGTGACAACACAATTCCCAAATGGTATTCATTATTTTCATAGGACTTCTCGAAAGTCATTTGTATTTAATTAAAATGCCTAACGCTTAGTGGGTTGAATTTTTTTTTTTAACATCTTTATTGGGGTATAATTGCTTTACAATGGTGTGTTAGTTTCTGCTTTATAACAAAGTGAATCAGTTATACATATACATATGTTCCCATATCTCTTCCCTCTTGCGTCTCCCTCCCTCCCACCCTCCCTATCCCACCCCTCCAGGCGGTCACAAAGCACCGAGCTGATCTCCCTGTGCTATGTGGCTGCTTCCCACTAGCTATCTACCTTACGTTTTGTAGTGTATATATGTCCATGCCTCTCTCTCGCTTTGTCACAGCTCACCCTTCCCCCTCCCCATATCCTCAAGTCTGTTCTCTAGTAGGTTTGTGTCTTTATTCCTGTCTTAACCCTAGGTTCTTCATGACATTTTTTTTTCTTAAATTCCATATATATGTGTTAGCATATGGTATTTGTCTTTCTCTTTCTGACTTACTTCACTCTGTATGACAGACTCTAGGTCTATCCACCTCATTACAAATAGCTCAATTTCGTTTCTTTTTATGGCTGAATAATATTCCATTTGGGTTGAAATTTTAACTAATCAGATTTGGCTTTTATTCCTGAAAGTTCCTGTTGACTCTTTCCAAGGTGATAGGTGTAGCACAGTAGACTGTCAATGAAGGAACTATTGGCTCCAGGTATGACTGCTTCTCATTTACTGTATGTTCCTGGGAAAGGTTTTTAATCTCTAGGTTCCTAGCTTCCTTATATGTCAAAGCATTTTATAAATATCAAGTCACTTATTTTAATCCTCACAACAAACCTGTCAATAGGCACTATTATTATCCCCATTTTACAGTTGAAGAAACTGAGGCACAGGAAAGTTAAATAATTAGGCGAAGGCCACACACCTCATAAGACATCGAGTCTGGCTGCAGAGCCCTGTTCTATCCACAATGCTGCCTAGGAATATACTGGGACTTATTAGCTTTTTAGCTTCTTAGCTTTTTACCAGGACAAAGCTAGTCTGCGGAAATGGATTTGGGAGACACTGACATGAAGGTAATAACTAAAGTCACTCAGGGAGAGGAAAAGTAGACAGTGGAACTGTCTACAAAATAGAACTCTAGAAAACCTCAAAAATGAAGGAGTAGGCAAAGGAAAAAGAGCAGAGAAACAAAGAAAAGGAAAGAACTGACCAAAGGGAGTCTTCCAATGAGGCTGACAGATCAAGAAAGATCATTGGAGAGAATTCCCTGGCGGTCCAGTGGTTAGGATTCTCCCAGGGCCTGAGTTCAATCCCTGGTTGGGGAACTAAGATCCCACAAGCCCTGCAGTGTGGGCAAAATAAAATAATAATACTTGGAAAGCATCTTTTGGATTCAGTGAGTCAGGGGTTGTGAGTGACCAAAATCATTGAATTGTGTAGTTTATGTGGATGTCTTTCATGATATGTAAAGTCTATCTCAGTAAAAAAGAAAAAAAAAGAAGTCAAGTTTGTCCCGGAAGCGCCACCGCAATGGAGCTGACAGCTCACTTGCCAGGTTTCTTTCACAGCACCCCACCTCATCAAGAATTCTCAGCGCAAGGCCGACGACATTTCTCTGTTCCTTTGTCACTTGATTGTTAAAAAAAAAAAAAAAGCCAAATGAACATTAAAAACAATTTTCTCATTTGCTTTTTTACCAAACTGTGTTCTTTGTCCCCAGAGTAAATTTTCTCACTCCACCTCCCAGGACTTCACTGGAGTTTTCAGCCCTTTCCTCCTTGCCCTCCACAGTGGAGCCGGCAAGTCAAAGTGGCTCACTGGCCAGCCTTCTCCCTTCGATTGTGTTCCTTCATGTCTCCGTGGCCTGCTGTGGCTTCCAGTCTGGTAGTGTCTCCCCCAATACTCACACAGTGTTAGAAGACATACACATAAGCAGAGGCAGGCATGGGGCTCACTTCATCCTGGCATCATCGAGTACATGTAAAAATAGACACAAGCTGCTCACAGGTCTGAGGCCCTGGCTCACCGTCTTGCTCTGCTCCTTACAGGGATCTTATCGCTGTGGGCCTTGTAAACCAGGGTACATTGGTGATCAGACGAGGGGATGCAAAATGGAAAGAAACTGCAGGAATCCAGAACTGAACCCTTGCAGCGTGAACGCACAGTGCATTGAAGAGAGGCAGGGGGATGTGACATGCGTGGTAAGTTGTTTGCTACTTTCTTTATCATTTTCCCCCTTCCCATTTGAAACACCATGCCTCTCCGGTTTCTACTTGCTTCAGGGTAAAAGTACTCAAGAATGAAAACAATTCCATCAAAGTAAACAAAGGATGTAGTAATAACAGAGTCAGCTGAGTTTGTGGGGAGCAATCTGAGGTCCCCCTGACCATCAGCCACCCTCTTTCTCTCCCTCTTGGCCGTGGGTCGGCACCATCCCCTTGGGCACCTCGGTGGTGGAGCCCCAGCTCCCAGCCACCCCCTCTGGAAGGCCCAAGAAGTGAACAGCCGGAGCGGAAGGAGCCTCCTTCCCTCCCTTCCGACTGCTGCCCTTCCTTACTGTCCTCACCCTGAGGGCATCCAGTTTCAAAATCTGGCCTCATACTCCAGGAGGTGAGCCACAGCGGAGGGCTGGTGGGCTGCTCTTATAAACCCTGGGAGGAAACCTCCCATCTTCCGCAGCACCCTCTGTTCTCTGTGCCCACCTCGGCCGGGTTCAGGAGTAGCTCAGTGGGTGCTCACTTCCCTTCCCATGCGGTTCCCCACCCGGGAGCCGGCCTGGGGAGGAGGAGGGAGGTGGGTAGAGGGCAGGGCAGTTGCAGCCTTGCAAGGATCTCCCACCAGGCAGGTGTGTAGTGGGCCCTTGGCGAGGAATGAGGTTCATGCCTGCCATCCATCCTGCCCTGGAGTCCTGGGGGATACTAGGCGCTGCTCAATCAGCCGTCTTCAGCCACTCACCTCCCCAGGGAGCCAGGCCCTTTAGAGTTGGGGGCTCATAGGTTCATGGCGATCACCCTGAGCGGCAGGATGGATCCTGGGAGACTTTTTCTCTCTTCTTTATACCTCAAACTCAGACTCCCTTACCTTCAGGTTCTCAGAATTTTCTACAATGGGCATATCACTTTCAAATAGGAAAAATGAGAAGAATCAAAACTAAGTTAGAGAAATAACTGTAATGGCACCAGCTCTCTCCATCAACACAGATAATTTGTAACAAGATACTGATGAAGGAATGGGCTGGGTTCAAGGGGTTCCTCTAATTCCTGTTGATGGGGCATGTTTATTCCCATTGAGAGGCAAGCGTGTATCTATGTTTAAATCCTCATTTTCTGTGAACAAATTAACGATTCCCCTGGGATGGTGGGTGAGGAGGCTCTTCATGTGTTTTGTGTTTTTTTCCCTTAATGTGTTTTTGAATTTGTGGTGAGGCACAATGACAGATGGTAAAGGATTAATACACTTGGTGTGACTACTAAAATAATTTAATCTGCCAGAAAATGGCTCATTAAAAACAACCTTGTTCCTAGAGGAAATCTTTTCTTCATTAAAATGAGTCAAGGACCATACCCCACGGCTGAGCTCTGCAGGCCCTCTGAAGGCCCTGCTGAAGCAATTGAACAGAAATAGGGGTAGTTACGGGGAGGGGTGTCTTTGGATTCTGCCTTCTACATCTCTGGTTGCAGAAGCGGGGTGCACACGATTAAGAACAGCCAGCCTGCAGCTTAGGAAGTCACTGGTCTTAAATCACGTTATTTTGATTAATGAGGGCAGGAAATTTAACATTTACTCATGTAAAGTTTCTTTTTCCTTGGCCCTGTTCCCCCGGCTCTTACCTGCCCCTGCCTTGCTGGTTCCCTGTCATTTTCCAGGCCCCCTTGTCTCCTGTTCCTTCTGCAGTTCTGCCTGCCCCTCCTCGGGCACCTATCCTGCTCCTGAGCTGAGCTCCCAGGTACCACCTCATACCCAGGACACCTCTTACTGAAGGATTTCCTTTCTCTTGGGTTTATCATTCATCCTTTAGCCAGGCCAACTATATGGAATATCAGAGGGAGAACTCAAAGTGCTTGTTAACCAAATACATGTGGCAGAAAACATTGAACTGGGACAGTCTTGAGTTCAAGTCCCAGCTCTGAGACCTTGGGCAAGGGACTTAGCCACTCTGAGCTGAGTCGACTCTTTTGTAAAATGGGATAGTGATGACCTTGCAGCATCATTGTAAGGACTGGAGATAATGCTTATAGAGTCCGGTATAGAATAACTGTTATTTTAATGCCTCTTCTGCTGACAAGGAAGGCTTGCTCTCAGCAGCTGGTGGTGGCACGGAACTTGGGTAGACTTTTCCAGAAACGTAGAGAACATGCAGACCCAGCACTACCCCTGTGGGAATCTTCACCTGTTAAAAGATATGAGTGGAGGTAAAGCACTTTGGAAGGTTCCTGCTGTGGTGGACATTGATCTAGAAGACCATTAGGTTCAGAGACACGACTGTGGCTCCAGAATGCTAAGGAAGGTGCCACAGCGGCCGCTCCACCCTTGTGTGCATTCATTTCCATTGGGAGAAGAAACTGGATAATCACATGGAGAACATTTTGACAATAATTCAAAAGTACAAATACCCTTTGAACCAAGAATTTCATGCTAAGAAGCCAGTACATGTGCAGAATGATAAACGTCCTCAAATTCTTTGTGGCAGCATTGTTTGCGACAGAAAAAGGTTTTAACGACTTGACACCGACCAGTAGGGGACTGGTTGAATTCATTGAGGTGCATGCATTCCACTTTATGTATGTTATCTCTGTGCCCATTAGAAAGGAAGACACTAATCTACGTGTGGTAATATGAAAAGAGCTCTAAGATATAATGTTAATTTTTTAAAAATTCAAGGTACAGAGCAGTGTTTATATGTGTGCTACCAATTGTGCTGAACGACAAAAAGAGAAAAAGAACGTATGTGTGTTTGCTGATCTCTCCCCAGCATGTCTCTGAAAGTATTCATGAGAGCAGATTGCCTTGATTCCTGAGCCAAGGTGCAAGAGCAGGAAGGAGTTTTCACTCTCCCTTTGTACTTTTTGAATTTTGAAGCAGTAGACTATTCAAAACACAGTTTAATAGTTTTAAAATCCTGCGAACAAAGCTTTCTGGCCCTCCCTCTGGGGATGCACACACAGGAGCAGAGGCCCCTGTCGGACCCTGGCCTCCCACCAGGCTCAGCTCCTGGACTCCTGATGGGTTTTTCCTTCACAGTGTGGGGTTGGCTGGGCTGGTGACGGCTACATCTGCGGAAAGGACGTGGACATTGACAGCTACCCTGACGAAGAATTGCTGTGCTCTGCCAGCAACTGCAAAAAGGTAAGGGGGTCGAGCAGGAGAAAAAAACACGCACACGCACGTGCACGCGCACTCACTCTGTGGCTTTCCAAAGCCACATCTTATATGGGGCAGAGGTTCTGTGGCTTCCATTTAAAATTGTATTTTTGAAGTAGCTGCATCTCAAATGTAGCAAAACAGCCATCAACAATAAAGCCAGACAGGTAGGGACTTCCCTGGTGGCACAGTGGTTAAGAATCCGCCTGCCAGTGCAGGCGGGGACACAGGTTCGAGCCCTAGTCTGGGAAGATCCCGCATGCCGTGGAGCAACTAAGCCCGTGCACCACAACTACTGAGCCTGCACTCTAGAGCCCGTGAGCCACAACTGCTGAGCCCACGTGCCACAACTACTGAAGCCCGTGAGCCCGTGTGCCTAGAGCCCTACTCCGCAACAAAGAGTAGCCCCCGCTCACCACAACTAGAGAAAGCACGCAGCAATGAAGACCCAACACAGCCAAAAATAAATAAATTTATTTTTTAAAAAAAAGCCAGACAGGTACAGGCAGAAATAGTTTTTGACTTAAGACAGATGGAGATGGGGATGGGGGAAATGGGGAGAAGTTGATGAAAGGGTGCAAACTTTCTGCCATGAGGTGAATAAGATCTGAGGATCTAATGTATAACATGGTGACTATAGTTGATAACACTGTACTGTATAGTTGAAATTTGCTAAGAGTGTAGAACTTAAATGTTCTCAGCAAAAAACATGGGGAGATAAACATGTGAGGTGATGCATATGTTAATTAACTCAATGGGGGAATCCCTTCACAATATCAACGTATATCAAATCGTCACATTATACACTTTAAATGTCTTGCAATTTTGTCAGTTATACCTCAATAAAGCTGAAAAAATACAAATGTAGATGTGTCTCTGAGCTGTGTTTCTCCAACTTAGGACAACTGCAAGTATGTGCCAAATTCCGGCCAAGAGGATGCAGACGGAGATGGCCTTGGAGATGCTTGTGACGAGGATGCTGATGGAGATGGGATCCTGAATGAGCAGGTAAGTACCTGCTTTGCTGGGAGGGCCTATGAATTGCCACGTACCAGGGATGGTGGAAGAAAGGCCGTGAAGTCAACTATTTATATTAATCATCCCGATTGTCTGTTTCCATGCCTGCGTTCCCATGACACTGCAGTTTTTTATTCTAAGATTATGAAATGTTTATAAAACTGATGAACTTGGGCCTCCTGAGTTGCGACATCTCATGCCGGTCGGGGGAAGGTTGGCTGGCATCCACCGCAGGACCAGGCACACAGTGGGGATTCAGTAAAAGTCAGAGTTAATGTCGGTCTTTTGATCCTTTAGGACAACTGTGTCCTGACTCACAATGTGGACCAGAGGAACAGTGACAAAGATATGTTTGGGGATGCCTGTGATAACTGCCGGAATGTCCTAAATAATGACCAGAAGGACACGGACGGGGATGGAAAAGGAGATGCCTGTGATGACGACATGGATGGAGATGGTGGGTGTGTCTTGCTTAGTCTTTTACTTGGGACTCATTTGTCCTTTTTCCCCTTGTTCTCTCTTAGGAGCAGGAATAGAATGACTGACTCTGAGGGCCTTTCCATTCCAGGGGGTTCCACATGGCCTGTGCCTGGTGGCCCCAAGGCCCACTTGTTTCTGTGGAAGAAGAACCCTGGTGTTCTGGGAACTCTATATCATTGCCAGAAACTTTGTAGGAATCCCTTCGAGCAGTGTCTTGTCAGGGACGTGACTCTGTAGGGCATCTGTCTTCCCAGACTGCAGCTTTCCTCCCTCCCCACCATCCTTCTCATGCATAAGGGTCCTGGAAGTGGAGGATTGAGGTAGAGGGGCTGAGCAGGGTCATGGGCTGCAGCCCTGGGTCAGGCTCCTCCTGCAGAGACTCGGGCATTTCCCAGGAGCCTGGGAAGAGCCGTCAGGCAGGGCGGCTGCATCACCCAGCTCCAGGGGCCACTGAAGGGGCCTCGTATTGTGGTCTGTGTGAATAGCACCTCTGGAGCACAACTCTGGAGCCTCACAGGCCGTGAGGGAGGACGTTTGTTCCTGTATAGCTTCCGTAACATATAGGTGACTATCATCAAAGTATAGGCTGGATCCGATAGTTTCTGAAAAACACATCACAACACAGGACTTTGAAGGAATTTCCTTTTAGAAATACACTACACCCACCACTAACCAACACACACCCGACACTCCAGACTATTCCCATGTCTCTAAAACACGATCCCACCTTCTATAAGCCTGACGGATGGTAAACCCGCTCAGCGAAACAAACAAAAAACGCACCGAGTTGTAGCATTTGCCAGTTTCCATTATGTAAATACCACTCCCACCATCACTGGTTCCAAGGTACCAAGAGGAGATGACATGATTGAACGGGAAGCTGGGGAGAAATGGGTATGACTGGCCTGACTCCAGCACACCACTGCCTGAGCCCCGGGGCCCTCGTCATAGCTCACACACCCGTGAGGTCCTCCCTCTCCAGGGTCGGCCCACCTAGCCCTCATGACCCCCTCATCTGGTTGCAGTGATAGCCCTTGATATCTTCAACAAATTCTAACTCAGTGGATAAATGCCTCAGGTCATTCTTCTTTTAAGGCTCCCAGAATCCATCCTTTGACATTACCTCCAGGTAACTGCTGGAAAAGGTATGGCTCTCTGAGGATGGCCCAGGCAGACATTACCTACTGTGTGCCATGTGCTGGCCTGATCTCTACAGCACCTGGAAGTCTGTGCTCCAGACCTTTCTGTGATGTTCACCTGACTCAGAGAAGCATTCCTTTCTCATAGGAATAAAAAACATCCTGGACAACTGCCAGAAAGTTCCCAACCGTGATCAACAGGACAAAGATGGTGATGGCGTGGGGGATGCCTGTGACAGCTGTCCTGATGTCAGCAACCCTAACCAGGTTAGTAGGATCCAGGGCCATCCAAACTCTAGGCTGAACTGCCCAATGCAGAGACTCACGTAAGACACGTGTCTGGAAGAGCCCAGCCGAGCCCGCCAGCCCAGTTCTTTGCTGTTGCCTTATACCTAACAGCAGAGGTGGTGAAATTGTATACTTAAGCCTGGAGGTGATGGGAGATCTGAGGCCTTCGGGACTAATCTCACAGGCTGTGAAGTCCCTGTGAGGTTAGGAATAGTTGTTTTGGGGGTTTCTTAAAATTTATCTGGCTGCGCCGGGTCTTAGTTGCAGCACGTGGGCTCTTCGTTGCTGTGTGCGGGATCTTTAGTTCCGGCATGCAGGATCTAGTTCCCTGACCAGGGATCGAACCCGGGCTCCCTGCATTGGGAGCACACAGTCTTAACTGCTGGACCACCGGGGAAGTCCCAGTAATAGTTTAATGATGCCCAAAACAAGTTGTTTTTTTTTTTTGGCTGAAAGGAAAATGCAATGTGGAAATTAACCATGGGGAGCCTCATGTCCCTTTCATCCCCAAATCCCAACAACAGCCTATGTATGGACATTTCAGGTTGGGATCAGTCAGCGATGTGCTGTTTGCCTTCTCTCTCCTCCTTCCTGTCTGGATAATTGGATATGATGTGTCACTTATTTTTAAAGCCCTGAGAGAGGGGCGTCATTATTGCCCTCTGACTCACTCCCATGCTGGCTCAATTCCAAAATGCAGAAGCAAAGCAAAATCTGTTTGCCTTGTCCCCGTGCCTGTGGCTGGCTCCCTTCCGACCCGTGCCTGAGTGCCACGTCTCCACCTGCCACCATGCTGCCCCAGCGCCCTTCTCCAATCAGCTCATCTGGTGTGTAGGCAGCCCATCCTTGGAGCTTGATATTTTGGAAGGCTTTTTTGAAAATTCAGCATTGTGCCTACACCAATATGGTGTTGTCCTTTTGCAGTTTGCACCACCCCAATTCCAGAGGAATAATTCCTGAGATCCAGTGATGATGGGCTGGGTCTGCCTTCTCTGGAACATTCTGTGCAGGCCCAGGGGTAAATGACACGTTTTGTTCTCTTTGCAGTCTGATGTGGATAACGATCTGGTTGGGGACTCCTGTGACACCAATCAGGACAGGTATGGCACGTTTCCCAGCTGCATAGGGCTGATGAAAATTCCAGAGGAAGTTTTCTCTTTCAGAGCTCTCCATTGCTGCCATGCTTTGGGATCTCTCTGGGCAGATTGAGTTGCTGGAGGGACCATAGCCCTGTCTTTGGTCAGGGTCACTGCACCTCCATGAATGGGGGACTTGACGGTACCAGGAGGGGCCACTAGGCACTCAAGCAACTGAGACTCTATCACAGGAGAGGCGGTGTAGCATCATGCTTTAAAGATGGGCTCTGGAGCGACACAGCTAGATATAAATCCCAGCTCCTCCACCTACACATCAGCTTACCTTAGGCAAGTTACCTCATCTCTCTGTGCCTCCATTGTCTCATCTGTAAAATGGGGATGGAAATGGAATGTAGCTCTTAGGACTCTTGTGAAAGTTGAGTTAATTTATGGAAAGGACATATTACAGTTTCTGTTGCATCGATGTTAGCTCTTTTGCTGTTATATTCTTTCAGCTCAGGAAAGCTTCATCATCATCCCAAAATAGAGAGCTGTCAGTGTGCTGAGGGAATCACTGTTATTTCATTGTCCTTGGAATTTTTTCTTTCAGTCTTCTTTATTTGGGTGGAGTTGTTCTATGCAAATGAATGTTGTCAGCCCTTCTCGCCCCACATGGATGGAGTCCTACGTTAAGACACGGGGCTGGATCAGATGCTATAGGAACATCAAAAATGTAGGCATGGCCAGCTCTGCCCTAGAGGTACCTGCCGTCCAAGACTCTAAACCCTTTCATCTCTGTAGGGAATCATAGGGGCAGCAGGACAGGGGTGAGAGAGGGAAAGGAGTCTAAAAGGCAAAGCAGGAAGAAACATAGCTGCCCTTCTCAACCTCTTCTCAGAGGCTTCCCTACAGGCAGCAGCTCCCAAGCCCAACCTTGCTCAAGGACAGCTCCTATCAAGTCCTTGTGCTCCGTGTCCTTGAAGCACAGTACATGCCAGCTAAGTGAACGTCAACAGACTTCTCAGTCTCTGAGTCTCAATTTCTTCATCTGCAAAGTAGAGAGAATTAAATGCCAAGTGATGGTAAAAAAGAAAGATAATGTAGGTAAAGCTCCTACCTACAGTGCTGGCCCTCAGATAACCTGCAGAAAATGGTAACTGAGGTACTAGTGTTATCACAGCATGAGGAAAGGAGAGGCAAGTCGGAGACAGTTTGACATAGGATGTCTCCGTTTTTGAGGTTAAGATGCGGCTGGTACCCTGACAACTTCCCTCGATAATGTACATCAAGAATGTTCCCTGTTGTAGGTCATCCTGTGCTCTCAGTGCCATCTAAGTGATTTCTAAAATATCCTGTCCCACCAGCCTCTAGATTTTCTGCCTAAAATAACTCATTCCACTACATTTTAATTCCCACAAACTTGAGGACAGAAACTGCTTGGTTTTGCATAAAAATGTTCAGGGCTAGATGGAATGGCTGCTAATGGAAACAGCTCAATCTTATGATTTGGAAAGCAGCCCTGCCACATGCCCAGGAATTCCACTGTTGGAGTTGTGTCACCTTCTGCCTGTCGGGGTTGACCTCACTTTCTCTGGGACCCATCTGGGAAGCATTGGCCTGAAGGGCATGGACTGGCCCCTGGCTTCCCTTCCTTGTCCCACTGTGGACAGCGTGGGGCAGCTGCTGGTCCAGGACGAGCTGTGGGTGGCGCCCGTGAAAGGAGTATGTGCTCTAATCCAGGGTAGCCGTGGGAGGCCTCCGTCAACTCAGGGAAGCCTGGGGACAGGGCAGACTCATCCTCAGGTGGCCGTTAGGCCTGGAAAGAAGGCATGTCAGGTGGGCAGAGAACGAGGGTTCTGAGAAGCGCGTTAGCCCAGGGCCGAGCCCGGCCTACGTGCTCAGTTCTTGGGAAGGGCGGCCCTGCTGTTCCTGCCCTTCTCCCTGTGCATTCCCGTCTGACACTTCTCGGGCTTACTGGCCGGGCATGGTGAAGAGTCATAGAAAAGGAAACACCTTAGGGCTTCCCAAGAGCCAGGCACTCAGAAGTGTTTTTCTTATATCAAAACGTAACATGCAAAATTCTAATCACTTAATCATTCAATCTTCCTAACAACCCTGTGAGGTAGGCTGTTATTATTCCCATGGTACAGGGGAGGATGCTGAGCCGTAGAGGGGTAAGGGTCACGTCCGGGGCCCCATGCTGGTGCGCAGCGGAGCCAGGACTCGCAGCGGGCAGTGAGTCCACTGCCCCTCACTTTGTTCCCCTCCCACTTTCTCTGTCGGGGGTCACAGTCGTGCCCGGGGACTGAAAGGAGCATCTGGTCACCAAATCACAGAAATAGGCCCTTATTTTGAATAGAAAATGATCTACTTGTTTCAACAGGTTGGAGAAGTGGGAAATGGTCTCTGAGGCCCATAAGGCAGCCTCATCTAAGGACCTGTGGGGGTGATAAAAGACCAAGCCTGGTTAAGACCCCAAACCCAAACTCTCCCTCCTGAGAACTGGACACATTGCTTCTCTTCGTGTCCTCTGCTGAACTGGGACGCAAACCCCCTCTCCTTTCTCCCACAGTGATGGAGACGGGCACCAGGACAGTACAGACAACTGCCCCACTGTCATAAACAGTGCCCAGCTGGACACTGATAAGGATGGAATTGGTGACGAGTGTGATGATGACGATGACAATGACGGCATCCCAGACCTGGTGCCCCCTGGACCAGACAACTGCCGGCTGGTCCCCAACCCTGCCCAGGAGGACAGCAACAGTAAGTGGGCTCAGCCCCAGGCTCCCTTCAGCCAGGCCCATGGTGGCCTCCCTCTGCCAGGGCCCCAGCTTCTCTGAGCAGCCATAGCTTGTGTGGACAGTCGACATCTGCTAGACACCAGTCTCCAACTGTCAGAGAAGAGCTGCTTCCGCGCAGCCCTAGGATGAGACCACACAGGGCAGGGAAGCAGCCACGTGCTGCTCGGGGCTTGGAGAGCTGCTCCACCATCTTGCTCGTGCCTTTCGCCAGAGTCACAGGGCAGGAGCGGGATGGAGAGGAGGGCACCGCAGCGCTGCCTGATGCCTGCAGGGGCCAAGCTGTTAAGGAAAGGTATGCACAGAGCCAGAAATGAGACAGCAGAGTGGTGAGGACACATGGTGGTGCGTTGGTGAGGGCATGCCCATCCCAGTATGCAAATTCAAATTTTAATACCATCTGTCAGCTGGACAAAAGACACTGGGCTATATTCAGCCTAAGGATCACTGTAAATTCTTCTTAGATTTTGGTGACCATAATTTCCCTGCTTTTTATGCGTCATAGTCCAGAAAGTACTGTAGACGTTTGCTTACGTAAGGTCAGGCTTAAGATCCACCAGTTGGGGCTTCCCTGGTGGCGCAGTGGTTGAGTGTCCGCCTGCCGATGCAGGGGACGCGGGTTCATGCCCCGGTCCGGGAAGATCCCACATGCCGCGGAGCGGCTAGGCCCGTGAGCCATGGCCGCTGGGCCTGCGCGTCCGGAGCCTGTGCTCCGCAACGGGAAAGGCCACAACAGTGGGAGGCCCGCGTACCGCAAAAAAAAAAAAAAAAAAAAAAAGATCCACCAGTTGGTGAAACCCCTGTCCTAGAGGACAGCCAGGGTTTCCTGTCAGGTCAACTTTGAAGTGTACTTTTTTTTTAAGATTTTTTTTTTTTTTGATGTGGACCATTTTTAAAGTCTTTATTGAATTTGTTACAATATTGCTTCTGTTTTTTGTTTTGGTTTTTTGGCTGCGAGGCATGTGGGATCCTAGCTCCCCAACCAGGGATCGAACCCGCACGCCCTGCATTGGAAGATGTAGTCTTAACCACGGGACCACCAGGGAAGTCCCTTGTCAGGTCACCTTTGGACAGTTGCCCTCCACTCTGTCCCTAAGAAGTCCTTTTGATCACCTGCAGTGGGGTTCACTCACCTGCAGTGGGGTTCACCAACCCACCACGAGGACCGTGGGGCCGGCTCAGACACGGATGATTCCAGGACTCCTGGCTCCACGTGGAGCTGGGTCTTGGGCTCTCTCTGCTCCTTGCCCAGCCCCCTCTGTCACGGAGGGGGTGGCTTGGGGGTAGTAGGCATTACTGAACTGGTCCCCTCCTCCTCCACCCCCACAGGCGACGGCGTGGGGGACATCTGCGAGACAGACTTCGACCACGACCAGGTCATCGATCGGATCGACGTGTGCCCGGAGAACGCAGAGGTCACCCTGACCGACTTCAGGGCCTATCAGACGGTGGTCCTGGACCCTGAAGGGGACGCCCAGATCGATCCCAATTGGGTGGTCCTGAACAAGGTGAGGGTCATGCGGTCGGCACCGGCTCAGCGTTGCCTCTCGACACAGGCCCTTCTGAGAGTAGTGGGTAAATTTTGAGGGTGCCGACCTCCAGCCGGGTACTGTTCCACGTCGTGTTTGTTCCTCTCAACAGCCCTGTGACAGAGCTCTTTCATTAGCCTCGTTTTACAGATGATGAGCTCAAGTGTTACAAAGCTTGAATGATTACTCATGGTAGCACTGCAGTTAAGCAGCTAAGATTGCTGGATTTGGGACCTAGGCAGTCTGACCCTAGAGCCATGCTTCTAATCTCTGCAGTAGATGCTCCCGTGTGTCCTCCTCCCTGTGGACCTAAAGAAGACAGGCACAGAGAGGCTTCGTCGGTTTTCCAGTGTCACCCAGGAGGTCACATTCATTAGAAGCATATGTTCTCTAATTAAGGGTTTATTGACTCAGCTTAAGTGACAGTTTTAGCAAAACTATTTCTACTTAGCTTTGAGGGTTTTTGTTTTTTTCTAAGGGTACGCTTTCTTTGAGCACATAACAAGGGAGAGCAGTTCCTCAGATAATGAAATCTTTACATGGAGGTCTGAGGTTCTGGGCTTCTCTGAGATGATTCTACGCCCTCCAAGGTTAATCTTAACCCCTTCAACTCTCTCCGCAGGGCATGGAGATCGTGCAGACCATGAACAGCGATCCAGGCCTGGCAGTGGGTACGTCCAGGGCCTCATCACCACTGGTACAGAATTCACTCTTTCGAGCTGGTGTGGCTTGTCTGTTTTTCTCATCTATTTTGATCGTTACAGGGTACACGGCTTTTAATGGCGTGGACTTCGAAGGGACCTTCCACGTCAACACCCAGACGGACGATGACTATGCTGGCTTTATCTTTGGTTACCAAGACAGTTCCAGCTTCTATGTGGTCATGTGGAAGCAGACGGAGCAGACATACTGGCAGGCCACCCCGTTCCGAGCTGTTGCAGAACCTGGCATTCAGCTCAAGGTACTCATCTCCCTTTCCTCTGGGCCCTTCACCCACCTTTTAAATTCTGTGTTCTCCCATATGGCATTTATCCATCTAAGGAACTGATGCATTCGTGCCAGCATTCAAGTTAGGGAACACTGGAGCCCATCCAGGGCCTTGCCTTCACTCCTGCGTACAAGCTACGTGCTTCCCTCTGGGTGACTGATGGTGAGAATGTCAGCCCCCCAGTAGGGGCCCAAGAGGTGGGGAGGATTTGGGGTGCAGCTTCAGGCATACTCTTTTGGAAACTGGTATTGTGTTTCCTCAATGGGGCCAGCTTTGTACAGGAGGGCTGGGAGGCTACCTCTGTCACTCCTGCTGGGAGGAAAGGCACACTTCGGAGGCCTCATTGGCCAAATGTGGGGAGCAATGGATTTTCAGCAGGAAAAACATGGGCTGGGTTAGTGGAATACTGGCCAGTGCGGATTACTGAAAGGCTGGGGGGAGCATCGCAGTAGAAATGGCACTTAAGTGTTGATGCTTTGTGTCCAGATCCAAAGCCACCAGATTGTAACCGTGAATTCCCACCCCGTCACCACCCCAGGGATGGAGGGTGCGGGAAGGGTGGTCTGTGCGTTCTGTTCTAAGACCTCACTCGTGTCGTTGTCCAGGCCGTTAAGTCTAAGACGGGTCCGGGGGAGCATCTCCGCAACTCCCTGTGGCACACCGGGGACACCAGCGACCAGGTCAGGCTGCTGTGGAAGGACTCCAGGAACGTTGGCTGGAAGGACAAGGTGTCCTACCGCTGGTTCCTGCAGCACCGGCCCCAGGTGGGCTACATCAGGTAGGTGCAGCGCCCCCTCCTCCCCGTGCACTTGAAGTAAAGCGCATCCTCCTCCTGCATCGCGCAGCCTCCGCTTCCCTGAGCCGAGGGTCCCCGAGGACATGCTGGGACCTCAGGCTCCCAGAATAGAGGTGGGAGGATGACACCCAGCTCAGACTGACCGCCTGGATGGTAGGGCCAAACTGGGGGTAGAAGGACCTTCTGTGGGGGAGGCCTTGGCACCGGGGCACCAAAACGGTGATTCCCCTCTGCCACGCTGACCCGTGTGAGGTGAGACATGCACTGACTCTCCCATCCGCATCCCCATGTGGTCCCTCTGGGCCCTGTATCATCACTTACCCACAAACATTTCACGCTGCAGTGAGTCCCTCACGGTCTGATAAACTCCACGAGGGCAGCACCCATGTCTCATTTTATCTTGGTCTCCCCAGTGCCTGACACAGTGATGGCATGAACTGACCTTCATGTGAGCGGATGTAATCTGCCTTATTTCCCTGTAGGACTATTTAAAAAACAAACAACTGTTCTCAGAAGCTAGGATGCCTTAGCACTACATCTTTGAAATTTAGTCGGTGTACTTTTCTCTCTCATTCCTCAAACTTACAGATCAACACCCCTGCCAGCTTATGTAGCACTTTTAGGAAGGGTGCTGATTGCTTTCTGCTGACCGGGGGCAAGGAAGCTGCTGAGTGGAAAAAAACGGATCATGAGGGCTAGTTCACATTTTGTCCTTCTTTGAGACATTACATCAAATGTAATCTGTCTCACAGTAAGATGATCATGTTCTCAGCCCTATTAAGCTTAATGCCCCTTTTTTATGACATATTTTGAGATGCCCCCTCTGTGTCCCAAAATGAAATCATAGAAAATATAACCTACCTGCACATATTATTTTAGAGAGTCAATCTGATCCCTAATACAGAAATAATAATTTATAACAAAATCGTGTAAATGCTTGGACACAACCACACCCAACACAAAATGAGACAGACACTGGCACCTGTGCCTAGAGTCACGGCAGAGGCGATGTCCTACTACAGATTGGTGTGTTGTAGACACAACAGTGGTAATGTGACTTTCTAAAATGGTGAACAGCTACAGAGAAGGACAAATATTGTATGACATCGCTTACATGTGGAACCTAAAAGGTACAAATGAACTGATTTACAAAACAGAAGTAGAGTCACAGATGTAGAAAACAATCTATGGTTACGGGGGGGCGGGGAAGGGAAAAATTAGGAGGTTGGGATTGACGTATACACACTACTGTATATAAAATGCATAACTAATAAGGACCTACTGTAGAGCACAGGGAACTCAATATTCCGTAATGGCCCATGTGGGAATAGAATCTAAAACAGTGGATATATGTAGATGTATAACTGATTCACTTTGCTGTACAGCAGAAAGTAACACAACATTGTAAGTAAGTCAACTATACTCCAATAAAATAAGTAAATAGTAAACAGCTTAACTGTTAAACAAAACAAAGTACAGCTGACCTTTGAGCAATTCAGGGGATCAGTTCCAGGACCCCGCCAGGGATAAAGATCTGCAGATGCTCCAGTCCCACAGTCGGCCTTCCGTATCAGCGGCTCAGTATCTGCAGAGTCAACCACCTGTAGATCACATAGTAAAGTAGTATTTGGAAAAAATCCACGTAAGTGGACGCATGCAGTTCAAGCCTATGTTGTTTCAGGGTCGACTGTACTCAGTTTCTCGATTTACCCTGGAAAATCAGTTAATACCAGTGCAAAAACTACTTGATGTTCACAAGTGAGAGAGAGTTAGGTTCTAAGCCCAGATAAACAGTCTCTTCACCTACCCACGGGTCTGGAGGAGCACCCCAAAAGTGTCTGGATGCAGGACAAGTTTTGATTTTTCTCTCCAGGGCCTTGTAAGCTACCCAGCACCCCTGGCCTCTGTCACTAAATGCCACGGTGACAGCTCAAAATGCTCCCACAAATGTCTCAAACCCTGCTTAGGGAGTGCCGTCCCTCCCGAGGAGAATCATTGCTCTGGGATTCCACCAAATGTTATCAGTTCGACCTAGAGAAAAGCAGTGGTTTTCAAGCATGAGGTCTGGACAAGGTAACTCACTGGACAGTGAAGTCACAAAGCCTCTTGGTCCTGAGTCGTATTGTGATTTCTCTTTAACTCATCAGCGAGTACCCAGCGAGTTGAACTCGGTGCCCAGCATCATGCTAGGCCTTTGGAGAGACGGAAGAGGGGAGATGTGGACGGGTGGTCCCTGACCTCATGGAGGTTCCAGTCTCGTAGGGAAAGGGGAACACAGCAGCGGGAGCACGATCCAGGTCTGTGAAAAGTGGAGTATGAAACAGAGCAAAGATGCAGGTGGATAAGAAGTGGGACCCCTAGGTCTTACGACAGGCGCTTCCCCCAACCTTGGTTGGAGACCTACTCACGGAGACCCGCTCTGGCTGTGTTGTCCACAGGGTGCAGTTTTATGAAGGCTCCGAGTTGGTGGCTGACTCGGGGGTCACCATAGACACCACCATGCGTGGAGGCCGGCTCGGCGTGTTCTGCTTCTCCCAGGAAAACATCATTTGGTCCAACCTCAAATATCGCTGCAATGGTAACGTACATTCTTGTCGCTGCATACTATTACTACTAGAAAAAAATCCAATAATGCCACCCTATCGTATAGCACACATCCCTTCCAGAAGCCACAAGCTCACGCCACATATTCCCGAAACCTGAGAATCCCTGTGTCATCCAAGTAAAAGGTAGATCCCATTTCTCCTATTTGGTAGATGAGGAAATTGAGCCCCAGAGAATTAAACTGCTTGGCTTAGAACGTGGGTTCAGTGAGAGATTCAGGCAGGTTTAATTGACAGGCAGCCTTCATTTTCATACAGCTCACACAGAATCATAAACTCAAAATCCATTTTTTCTTTAGGCCTGTGAATGAGCATTCCTGGGCTTTAAGCCAACAATTTGCAAAGCAGCGGCGGTAGAAAATGGCTGCCGGGGGGTGTGGCGTGAAGTGGTGTCTTTGGGGGCCTGCTGGGTGGGCTGACAGCAACCCCTACAGGATGCCTCCCAGCGTGAGATGCACCAGGATGTGGGCTGGAGGGAGCCTTCCTAATCCCCCTGTGCCTGTTCTCCTTTGCAGACACCATCCCAGAGGACTTCCAAGAATTTCAAACCCAGAATTTCGATCGCCTGGATAACTAAACCAAAGAAACAATCCGTGACTGCTTTTCCAAACACTGAAACCACATATTTTTTTAACCTCCTACAACTTTCTTTATATACACTGTGGCTTTCTTTTGCCCACCCAAATATACCAAACTTTTTATATGAATGTAGCAATAAAGAAGAGAATTTCTAAAAACTGTGTTACCCAGACATCGCTTGCACGTGGCTCAGGCTTTGATGATGTGTGTGCCGTTCTGTGTGGTGTCCACGTGCAACAGTCAAAAGGCTCAGGCCAGAGGTCTCATCTTCCGTCTCTCCAGTTAGCTTCACACAGAAGCCTCACAGTTCCGTGCTCACCTCAGCAGCCTCCTTATTCTGGGTAAGAAGCCTCAGAAACACTGCTCAGGGACACCTTTCCTATGAAGACTTTTCCTGACCCATCCTGGGGCAGATTTGTCCAGTTCCTTCTGTTACCCTCCCCACCTCACACACACACCTTCTGCCCAGACTCCGATGCCAGCACTTTCAACACGGTTATTGTGCTTATTTATATATTTGGCTCCCTCTAGTGGAATATCAGCTAATTGAGAATAAAGGACCATGTCTTAACTACAATCTGTATAAGCTGAGTGCCCGACATGGAGTAGATATCCAGTAAATTTCTGGCTGGCTGGATGCACGAATGCCTCTTAAGTAATAAGGACAATAGCGTATATGGATCATATAAGCCCTCCTACAACTCAGAAAGCTGCTCACAACATACACTCTATGTGCGGTGGTATCGGCAGCCTCTCTGTGTGTAGGGGACAGAAACTTGCCTGATTTTTGCGCTTTCTCCCATTGCATTTGTTAGGCAAAGATCCAGGCAAATTTTTATAAATTCCCTTAGATTTTTGTTTCAAGGAACATTGCTGGGCAGTAATATATTCTCCAAATTCTAAAATTCCTGGAAGTATTTTAAATCATAAATAAAGGGTAAACACTGTGACCACTGTTTTATTATATTTCAGTAGTCAGAAAACACAGTGGCATATGCATGACCAATATGAGATGTGCAGGATTTCGGGCCACCTCTCACATGTAAAGCCTACAGATGGAGGTTGCCTCAAAAGTCAGGACTTAGACCTTCAATCAGGGTCTTCAGTGAGTGGACAGAACTTAGACCTGTCTACCAATTCTTCCCTCTGCTGACACAGAGGGAATCTAGTCTCGCAGGCAGATCCTGCTACAGGAGCTGCCTTCCCAGGATCTCTGGGCCATATTGTTGTGACACCTGTGGTTCCACATCTACAAATCTTTCCCAATTCCAAAAAGCCCAGGAAGGAGAAGTAAATTCATACGGTTGGAGATTGTCACCTGTCAATCTTCCCCGCTTTCCTTGCTTTTTGTATCCCACTGAAAGGTTATTTCCTGAGCCCTGAGGGCCTCCAGGAGCTCTCTGGCCCTCCTGGTCCACACCCACTCTATGGTAGAGTTACGTCTTACCTTTATAGGTATAAAAGGTATTTCATACTACAAAATTTTAGTGCGCTTTCTCTGGAGTCCTTGGCACTTTACTAGCAATATGTGATGAAGGCTACAGATACTGTTCTTGGGGGATTTCATTCTAATCACTGAAGTACATGCCAAACTGAAATATATATTTTTAAAAACCCATACAACTCAATAACAAAAAACAATCCAATTTTTAGATGGACAGAGAACTAAACAGTTTTCCAAAGAAGACATCAAAATGGCCAACAGGCACATGAAAAGATGCTCACCATCACTAAGCATCAAGGAAATGGAAATCAAAACCACAATGTGGGGGGGGCTTCCCTAGTGGCGCAGTGGTTGAGAGTCCGCCTGCCGATGCAGGGGACGCAGGTTCGTGCCCCGGTCCAGGAGGATCCCACATGCCGCAGAGCGGCTGGGCCCGTGAGCCATGGCCGCTGAGCCTGCGCGTCCGGAGCCTGTGCTCCGCAACGGGAGAGGCCACAACAGTGAGAGGCCCGTACCGCAAAAAAACAAACAAACAAAAAAAAAACAATGGGATTCATCTCATCTATTAGAATGGCTATCATCAAGAAGACAAGAGACAACAAGTGCTGGCGAGGAGGTGTTCAAAAGAGAACCCTTATACACTGTCTGAATGTAAATTGGTCCAGCCACTGTGGAAAACAGTATGGAGTTTCCTCATAAAATTAAAAATAGATCTACCGTAAGATCAGTATATACCAAAAGAAATGAAAATAGGATTGCAAAGCAATACATACACTCCCATGTTTATTGCAGCATTATTCACAATAGCCAAGATATGGAAACAACCTAAATGCCCAATGGATGAATGGATTTTAAAAAAAAGATGTAGTATACACACACAATGGAATATTATTCAGGCATGAGAAATAAAATGGCAGGATCTCCTGCCATTTGCAACAACGTGGATGGACCTTGAGTATAGTATGCTGAGATAAGTCAGATACAGAATGACAAATACTGTGTGATATCACTTATATGTGGAATCTAAAAAAGTCAAACTTTTGAAAAACAGAGTAAAATGATGGTTGCCAGAGGATGGGGAGTGAGGGGATAAGCCTGCTGTTGTTTAAGGGTACAAACTTGCAATAAGAAGTAAATACGTCATAGAGAGCCAATGCACAGTACAGTGAATACACACGACAATATTGTACTACAATCATCAAACTTGCTGAGACTAAAACTTAATTATCCCAACCACTAAAAAGAAATGATAATTATGTAATATGATAGAGGCGCCAAATATCACTGCAACAGCAATCACATTACAACATGTAAATATATCAGATTAACATGTTGTATACCCTAAATTCACACAATGTTACATATCAAATATATTCAATTTAAAAAAGCAAAGAAGTGGAAAAACTGTGAAAATTGGGAAGCACTTGAGAGAAGCTAGACAAAGGCCAGATACACACCATAGGAACAGACTAGCAGGTGTGGTACCCTCTTCCCCAAGTCACAACCTGGGACTTTTGAATGTTTACACTCAACTTTATCTCAGTGACTCAAATTCCTATTAGAGTTTCATTCAGGTTAGTAAGGTCCTTCTTTGAGTTTTAGTAACACCCCTAGGAGTCTGAGCAGCCATCACTCACTCACCAACGAGGATAAAGTCATCCCGTTGCCTATTCACCTCCTCACTTCTGACTGAGATCAAGGGTCCTGGGGGCGTGGGAGGTGTGACTGGCCGAGAGAAGAGGCTCATCACTGTGGGGAAAAGACCGTGCCTGGGTAGACTCCCACCAGGTGTGGGGAGAGTTCTTGGGGCAGGAGGAGGGTGCAGAGGGCATCAGGAGACAGCTCCAGGGCCTGGGAGCAGGTGCAAAGAGGGAGGTAGAGCACATTTTGCCTCCACCCAAGAAAGAAAGGAAGCTCTTCCCTCTCCCCTCCCAGGTTATTATTCCGGGATCTCAGAATTAACTAAAGATACAAACTACAAAATCTGAAGTTTATAAGTTCAACTTAAAACTCTTACTATACTCGGGGAAAGGGCAGGGAGGATAAATTAGGAGTTTGGGATTAACATATACACACTACTATATGTATAATAGATAAGCAACAAGGACCTACTGTATAGCACAGGGAACTCTGCTCAATATTCTGTGATAACCTACAAGGGAAAAGAATCTGAAAAAGAATAGATATATACATATATACACATATATGTATAACAGAATCACTGTGCTATACACCTGAAACTAACACAACATTGTAAATCAACTGTACTTCAATTTTTTAAAAATCTTACGATTCTACTATACTCTATCAATATGCAAATCTACTCAGTACTCTATAGCAAAATTTATAACCACTTTTAAGCTTTTGATTGTTTAGTCCCATTTGCAAACAATTAAATCTCCCTAAGCATTTAAAATTGCATTTATAAACTTAATACATTAATCTATAACATAATACTACAGTAATTTGTGATATACTATAAATTTACTATGTTTCAATTTCACTTATAAACTTTTCTGTCATTTGTCTGACAAAACCTACCTACATACTTACGTAACTCTTACAAATATAACAAACATGAATATTGTGGGTCACAAGGTATCTTAACCACCTATTTATATATTCAACCAAACCCTCCCATACCTTTTAACTTAAAATTACAAGACTAAAATCAAATACTCAAATTCAGTTTATTAAATTCTCGAATATGCCAAATTCTCTTAAATATTTCAAGTACTTTACACACCACATAGTCAAAGATAATTCCCAAACACCACACAAAAATATTGGGATGACTGGTTCAGCATCTCTGTATTTAAGTTTTCTTAGGAATAAAAGACCCTTACCCAATAAGGAAACTATACTGTTTCAAGACATTTGGGGTGAACTCAGTGGACTGAGGTTGTTTATTAGCCAAAGTTTTGGGGCTCTGGACACTGAAGGGGATTTTTCTCATGACCCCAAAGGGAAAGCTGGGCTCTCCTATAGTCCCAATGTTATTAGGGATTTCAAGTGTATGCCCTCCAAACAGGGGCGGCTCATATCCCACTCCCCTAGATTCATGTATAAATGACCTAGTTCTCAAGTTTCCTCACCTCTAGACCAGATTCTTTTTGTGCTGGAAGAATCTACAGTAGTCATAATTGTGTTTTCTGTGTACAAAAGCTTCCTTCATAAGGAAAAAAGCAAAATCAACAAAAAACAGCTAAGTGACAACATTGATAGAATTTTTTTTTTTTTTAATTTTGGAGGAGTCTGGGAAATGCATCCTCAACTCCAAATAAGTGGCTGACAGTTGTTCTAGAGCACAGCCCATTTCTACCATGGGGATTGTCACTCTACAGAGGGGACTGTCGCTGTACCTTGGTGCAGCCCTCCCTGGCTCCAAGGCCATCAACACACAGCAGGCTGCAGCATCACTGAACAGCCTGGCGATCCTGCCACAAACCCTCCGAGGCAATGAGCTCAGGGTCCACCTTCTGCCTGAACGGAAGAATTGGGGGAAAGGGAGATATGAGCAGGAGGTGGGTCTGTGTCTCAAGGTGCTACCCTACCGCATTCTGAATGACCTCAAATGTTGGTGATCTAAAGGGTAGGATCATCTTTGGGTTTCTGGGGCCTACCTGAAAAAACAGAATAGCCACCAGGGATACGGTTTGGAAAAGTAGGACTTAATGAAGGAATGAAACTGGAGTTGGTCTAGAGGCAGAGGGGGGTGGCCCTTAGAAGAGAGAGAGGGATTCCCCAAGGCTGGTGGAGCAGAGGGGTGGTGGGGTCTGGAGTGGCAGGGTCTGCCCCACTCCCACACAGCAGAAGAAGGTGGAGGAGCCTCCAGTGGGGCACCCGTGGGTGACTGTGGACTGGACACTTAGCCCACACCCTGAGAGCAGAGGTGAGGGCTCTGGGTAGCCAAGACTGCAGGGGCAGACAGGCCCATTATGAGCCGCATCACTGCAGCCACCAAGAAATGGCGCCCCCGTGTGGTGGAGGACCAGACGCCCGCAGGAACATCCAGTGGCCGAAGAGCAATGGTAGAGTGGGTGACCACCAAAGATAAAGCCCCCAATCTCATATTCTGAAGCCATAGAAGCCCAGGGATACTGAATGGGGGCACGGGGGTGAGGGAGGAGCCCCAGGAAGAGCTGACAATGGAGGTCGGCCGGATAAGTGGGCAGGAGGCCAGAGTGAGAGCAGGGGCATCTGCTGAGCCCCAACAGAGTGGAGCAAACAGAAGGAAAGTCAAGGAAGGGAGGACATGAGGGGCAGCGCCAAAGGGATCTGCTCTCGGAGAAGAGAACTGGGCCACAGCGAGAGCGGGACCACCTTCACGACCCACACTCCCAACGCCAGAAGGTGTTTCTGGAGACACTGTCCATCCAGCTCCATTCACCAGAGGCAGAAGCAGGCAGCCCCAGACCCACATGCAGAAATGGGGAGCCTGCAAAGCACGTGTACTGTTCTAAGATAAAACTCCTGACCATGTGTTGTTTCTATAAGAAAGAATGGAATACAAGTTAAGAAAGTGTCAAACAGACCAATGAGGGCTTCCCTGGTGGCGCAGTGGTTGAGAGTCCGCCTGCCGATGCAGGGGACACGGGTTCGTGCACCGGTCCGGGAAGATCCCACATGCTGCAGAGCGGCTGGGCCCATGAGCCATGGCCACTGAGCCTGCGCGTCTGGAGCCTGTGCTCCGCAATGGGAGAGGCCACAACAGTGAGAGGCCCGCGTACCGCAAAAAAAAAAAAAAAAAAAAACAACAGACCAATGAGCAGTTTAAATGGGTTCAGCAAAATATTGCCTAAGAGAAGTATAGATGAATAAATGATATAAAATAAGAGCAATTAAAATACAAACAAAACAGCCTTGATTTCAGCTCCTAGCTCACACCACCAAGGCTGGACCCCAAGTCGGTTTCTTGAGCCACTACAAATCAGACTTGCATTATTCAGCTCCTACTGACTAAATTTGTTCTTAAAATTAAAAGCTGCCTGTGTTTAAACCAGGCCACATCCTTCACCTTAGAAATTCCACAAAATAGCTCCTGAGCCGAGGGGTCCAGATGGGTGGCTGGGTGGTGGAGCCGGGTCCCAACCCTGCCCTGAAGGGTAGCCCTCAGAAGTCACAGCTTCAGCTCAAAGTGCTCTGAGAAAAGGATTCGTTTCAGTCCTTGATCCAAGTGGTGAACTAACACACAAGTTTCGCCTCCGTGAAGTTTAACTTGCTAAGTACTACCAAATTTATACACGATGAAGCACAACAGGAATCCCTGTCGGGAGCATGTGTGCCCACAAAAAAGACTTGTCCAACTAAGCGTGAACATCTGTTGCCACGTTTCAGGTTCTTAACTAAATACTTGTTCATTAATGCTTATTTTATAGCATCCGCTAGAGTAAGCAGTAGCAGACATCTAAAGTCTAAGGAAAATTTATGGAAGGAAAATTCTTATCGAAATTTCTCCGTTAGTTTATTTTTAATGAGTTATCCTGTTCCCCAACC
The DNA here is from genome assembly GCF_949987515.2 of Delphinus delphis. Classification (NCBI taxonomy): domain Eukaryota; kingdom Metazoa; phylum Chordata; class Mammalia; order Artiodactyla; family Delphinidae; genus Delphinus; species Delphinus delphis. The sequence continues at coordinate 109,804,070 of NC_082685.1, read as the reverse complement.
CTCTCCCACCAGAATTCTGAGGATGAGAGTTCGAGAACCAACATCTCGCAAGTCCCTTCTCACCCTGTGGTTTCTGTGAGCTCCTGGAGGATGAGGACTGCAATTTTCATCTCCATCCCTCTCCTCTCCAACCCCCCACCCCCGCCCTCATTAAAGTGTTGAATTGGAAAAGCCAACTGCATCAAGCCCAAGAGCAGTCGGCTTCAATTTCCTGTCTTTCTCCAGAGAATCCACTAGGTGGCGGCAATCCTCTAAAAATAGCCCTATTCTGAACAGACTTTTTTTTTTTTTTAGCTAAAAGACAACTCCTAAAGTTCATTAAAAGTAAAATAACAACTACTACAGTTTATTAAAAACTTACTCTACCCCTAGCACTGTTAACTACTAATAGTTCAGTGCTTAAGAACTCTTATTTACCAAAACATAACAACTAAACAAAAAAAATGCACCATACATGAAACATCCTAAATTGGAATGATTGCAGATTAGGCTCTGAATGATCACTGAAGCCTCATTGCCTTTGCTCTCTTCCAGGAATTGCCTAGAGAAGCCTTTTTCCATGTCCCTCAACCTAAATTCACATGATAGCCTTCTCTGTGAGCCAAGCAAAGAGCCATTCTCCATCCGTTCATTATTCATTCACTCACTCACTCATTCATTCATCAAACACCCAATAAGCAATGACCATGTGCCAGACACTGTGCTAGGCACTGTGAGGGCTACAAAAAAGGTACACAAATGCAGTTGGCTTCAGTCCAGGCCTCTGTATGAGTGAAAGTCATTTTCATTCTAGTACTGATCATAATTGCAAAAGTATAATTTATTTTAGAATGAGATGAACCTTAAAGGCAATCTCTAGATTCCCTTGCTCTTAGACTATCTATAACACATTCGTCTATTGGAAGAACCCCTACTTACTTAATCCTGAGAGTTCTTAGCTGGGTCAAAAGAGCCTTGTCCTAAATTTCCCACCAGGAAGGATTTTCCAGGGAGCAGAGGGCAGAGTCCCAGGCCAGGACAGGTGGCTTGACAGAAACTGATTGAGGCAAAAACTGTTTGGCCTGCAGGGTGTTTTCGTTGTCGTGTGGTAGTTTGTTGGTTTTGTTAACCTGAGCAAACATTTAAAACACGGAAGAGTTCACATAAAAATCTGGATTTCCAGCTTCCCTCAAAAAATCAAAAGCTCTGGCCACACCATCTGCATTCCTGACCAGGAACCTCAGCGAGGGCTATGTCCACCAGGTCTCCCAGGCCCCATTCAACCCTCGGCACTCAGTAGGCTCCTGCCTGGCTTCTACGGGCGTCTGAGTCTGACTGAGACCCTCAACTTGCCAGATCCAAGGCACTCGGCAAAGCCAGCCGGGAGTACAGAGAAGGGTTAGACACCAGCCCTCTGGCTGATGACCTGCTAGATACCTTGGCCCCAGTCCCACAGCTACTGAATGGCTCAGCCCGGGCTCTAATCCAAGTGCCCCAAGTCCTCGTCCTAGCAGGACTCCGCAAGAAACAGAAGGCTGTCAGATTCGTAACTGAGAAGAGATTAATAAAGGGGCTAATGCAGAAGGTAGGGGCAGGTTTCGGGAAACCAAAAGCGAGAGTACAGTATCCCTTCCTCTGCTCCCGCCCCATTCCACCCACCAAGCAAGAGAGGGGGGCTGTTCCCACCCCTCCCCACCTCCCTTGACAGAACTAGAGGCAAGAGTTGTCACCACTTCTGGAGAGGGTGAGGGCAGTGAGTGCAGCCAACAGGACCTTGGGTAGAGGGGGCACAGCCACACCCCACATGTGCAAAACCCCATGAAGGAGCCAAGGAAACAAGCAGCCCACCCTCAGTCTCCTCCCCCTCCCCGATCACTCAGACTCAACCAGAGCCAATGTGCCAGGGGGTCCACTGATGCAGAACGCCGATGCCAGCCCCTCCAGACAGAAAGCAGAGGAAGGCCAGGTGGGGAGTGGGCCCCCCTTTTGACCCAGGACAAAGAGAAGACCCCCTACTTCTACTCCACCTTAATTCAGCTCCACCACACTGCCCTCTGCCCCGGGCATTGGACCAAAATATCACACACCAACACAGACAGGGAGGAAAAAGACTAACAGTGGGCTTCCCTGGTGGCGCAGCGGTTGAGAGTCCGCCTGCCGATGCAGGGGACACTGGTTCGTGCCCCGGTCCGGGAGGATCCCACGTGCCGCGGAGCGGCTGGGCCCGTGAGCCATGGCCCCTGAGCCTGCGCGTCCGGAGCCTGTGCTCCGCAACGGGAGAGGCCGCAACAGTGAGAGGCCCGCGTACCGCAAAAAAAAAAAAAAAAAAAAAAGACTAACAGTAACAGCTCGACTCAGAGAGCATTCCAGACACCCTGTACACATTACATCTAATCCTGACAACAACCTGGGAGGAGGAGGGAGGAGGAGGGCAGAGGGAGGAGGGAGAGGATTCCCTTCTTGTAACTGAAGAAACCGAGGCACAGATTGGGAAAGGGACTTGGCAAAGGACACCTACTTTATAAATGGCAGAGACAAGATTCAAACCCGGTGTCCCTGGCTCCATAACCTGAAATTATTATATAGTTACAGAAAATATGCATCAATTGTGCAGAGCAGAGTTAAAAAAGCAGGCCTGAGATTTCTATCCTAAAAGCCTGCTTGCAGTTTTGATCATGAAGAGATGTCGAATGACAAAACTGGTTTTTCCTCCTCTACTACAGGGACTGTTTGGTTATTCTGCTTTATTCTGTTTATACAGTGAATTACATTTCTAGGTGTCTTTTAATATTAAACCATTCCTTAAAAAAAAAAAAAAAAGCCTGCTTGCCAAGTTGGCCTCTGGCTGGCACCTGAGAGCCTGGGTTCGGGGAGGGCTCCCTCCATTCCCAGAACTGATAAGTGTGGCCCATATTGTACCATGTGGCTTATGCTGAACACCTGCTTCCCTGCCGGGCGTCTGGAACTTTGGTACATGCTAGGCAGAGTGTGCTTGCATGCCCAGCCCCCAGTAACAACCTGGCTGCTGAGTCTTTAATGAGCTTCCCTGGTGGACATCTCACATGTGCTGTGACAACTCCTTGCTGGAGGGGATTAAACACGTTCCTCTGGGAGAGGAATCTTGGACACATGCACCTGGTTTCCTTAAGATTTTGCCCCGTGCCCCTTTTTTCCTTTGCTGATTCTGCTTTGTATCCTTTGCTGTAATAAATCATCACCATGAGCTTGTCTGTATGCTGAGTCCTGGGAGTCCCCTAGCAAGTCACTGTATGGGAGGTGGTCTAGCGCACCCCTGAAACGTCAGGCACCTCTCGCTAGCAGCTGAGTGAGGCCGTGGGGCTTGTCGAGTGCAAAGACGAAATGAAGGGCTATTTCTGCATCATTCGTGAGGAAATAAAGAGGGACGCAAAGGTAAAAGCTAAGGCTAATAACTACAAACGCTCTGTGGGACCAGAGGAGAAGACTCACAGTGGAGACCACTGAGGTGAGACCCACATGACCAGGGGCAGAGACCAAATGGTGTGGCTTATTCGGCTAGTCCTGCACCTGGAGGAATTTAAGGTAGAGGCTACGACTCCCAATATCTGCTCTATCCTTCTTTCATAGGCATAGAGCCCACAATTTTACCTGGAACATAGATGCCTGGAATAAGTCTACATCTCCCAGAGTTCCTTGTAGTTGGGTGTGGTCATATGACTAAGTTCCAGCCAATGGCATGGAAGCAAAAAAATTATGGTAGCTCTGGGACTCTTCTTTTAAAGACAGTTGATGTTTCCTCTCTATCCTTTTCTCCCTCCTCCTACTCTGGAATATGGATGGAACGGCCAGAGGTCCAGAAGCCATCTTCGACAGAGGAGAAAACTTCGGGAATGGAAGTGTCATAGCACAGAACAGGACAGAATTGGTACTGTGAAGTCACACACTGGCCCTAATATTTCTACATCTCGGCTTTTTGAAAATGAGAATTTTTTTATCAGTGTATTTGGGGCTTTTCTGTTACTCCCAGTTGAATTTAATTCTCCCTAATACAGAAGATACTCAGGATGGGCAAGTGTTTGCAAAGTTATGTATCCAAAACCATAAAATCACCAGATTTTGTATCTGAATGGTGATTAGGGACCATCTTTTTCAACCTCCCCATTTTACAATTGGAGAAACGGAGACCCGGTCATCTCTGATTTGTCAGGGTCCCATAGCTAGTTAGGAGCAAGGCTGAGACTAGATCCCAGGTGTGGGAACCTGCAGGCTCAAGCTTCTCCTTCTGCTGTGAGAACCACCTCAGCTAGGCCAGGTCAGAGGTGAGGTCTGAGACGCTGCTCCCCTCCAGAGCGCTCCAACAGAAAGTGCTCATAGAAGGTACGAGACAAAATTCCAGGAGTCTCCCTGGAGGCCACCACACCTCCTGTTTTGATGGGGAAGACCCAGCAGTGGAAGGTGAGCACGCCCTGGGACTTTGGAGGCCCCAGCTTTTCTTCTCCACACCTTCTTGTCACCCTCACCAGACTTCATGCCTCCATCTATCCTTGGAGTTCGAACCCGAGGCTACTGGGAGTGCCTCTGACCCATATGGTGCATACTGAGCAGAACCCAGGCCGGACTTGAGCCCCGCCTGTGCCTCCTTGGCCAGCTGCCTTTATGAAGCGCACAAAACCAGCAACTTTATACAGCTGACCCTTGAAAGACACAGGTTTAAACTGTGGGGAGTCCACTTAGAAGTGGGCTTTTTCCAACAAATACGTACTGCGGTACTACGCAGTCTGCAGCTGGTTGAAACTGCAGGTGAAGAAACACATAATACGTAGGGTCGACTGTAAAGTGATACTGGATTTTCCACTGTGCGAGAGGGTCAGCATCCCCAGCCTCCACGTTGTTCAAGGGTCAACTGTACAGCGGCCCTAGTCAGCCTCAGGCTTGAGAAAGAGCTCACTGGCATCCATCTTGCTTCCCAAAGCACGCTTGGCCTTGCTTCCATCAGGGGAACTTATGTTCCTGCTGAAAAACACTGTGGCAGATGCGTTTGGTGTCCATCTCTCTCAGCACTTCTCACTCACTGATGCCAAACTGCCAGCCGTTTGTTCCAGAAAGTTCTCTGGTGCTGAGACAACTTTTCTACCCATGTCACAGGCAGGGAGTACAAGGGAATTAAGAGTCCCAGGAACAGGCTCCAACTAGCCCCTCACCTTGCGGGGGGATGCCCCTGAGGTATTGTTGCAACGTACATAGAAGTGAGAGTTTTCTTTCTTCTCCTGAGGGCAAGGAAAGCAAAGGGAACCGCGAACAGGCCAGAGAAGAAACATAACCTGGCCTGAAAGAGTTAATCACTGCTTGTTTTACTCTGTCACTAATTTGTAGTAAATAGATTTGTACTTTACAAAGCTAACCTCACTCCGTGACACTATGTAATTTACATTTGGCACCTATCACCCCCAACTCTCCGTGAGTTACATCCGATAAACCAGAGGCAAAGGAGGCAATTACCCCGCGGCCTGACACCAGCTATGACTGTTTTGAAATAATGTAAAGGAAAGGAAGAATGCAAGACCTTCACTACTTTGATCCTTATCATATACCCCGGACTGCGAGACCCACATATAAAATCTTCCCTGATCTCCAAGGGATGAGGGAGCACAGTTCTTGAGGCACTAGCCTGCTGTGTCTTCCCTTCTGCCCGGCAGAAAAATAAAGCCATCTCTCTCTTCCTCCAAATTCCGTCTCCGTATTTTTGTTCGGCACTGGTGCACAGGGAAGCCGATATTTCGGCAACAGTGTGTGTTCTCTGTCACCCCCAGCACGATGAAGCTCCAGTTGCCTCAGTGGTAAATGCCTTCCCCTCCCTGCCTCACTCTCCACTCCCCTACCTGGGGTTCCTTCACCTCCAAATAAACAAGCTGTACTCAAATCCTTAACTCAGCGTCTGCTTCTGGATAAACCAACCAGAAGTAAACCTCCCGCTCTACTAGCCCACTTAGATTTTACTTGATCCAGAGTTAGGGAAACTGAGGCTTGAATGGATACCCAGTGCTCATGAACATGCGCACACATACACATGTAGAAATGTCCAACTCCCCTCTGGAGCAGTCATCCCAAAGACATCCATGTGTCTCAGCCACTTAGCTGGGCTTCACTGTCCCTCCATGAATAGCCCTGAGGTCCAGTAAATAAAAGGAAAACTAGAACAATGAGGGCATAGTGATACTGGATCTCATTCATCTTTTTAATCATACCCGCCGTCCACCATCACATCCAGCCCACAGACTTTGGTAAATGCTCATTAAATATCTGTTCATTAGAGAAGCAGTTAGAAACAGGCAGCTTCTGTTGCACAACAGCCCACCTCCAATGCCCAACTATCTCATCTCTCTGGGCACCAAGGATAATTCCCCCACCCCTACTCTCTCCGCACATAGCGGTGCAGAAACTGTACTTGGTTTTTTCAAACTATTCTTCTGCATCTTCAGAAGCATGTGCCAGGAACATGCTCATGAAACAGCCTGCTTGTTCATAAGTACATTTCCATTTTAGCAAGCGCAACTGTCGTTCCTGCTGGTCTCACCCATGCCACCTGCCCAGAGGGAAAATTTAATTCACAGAAACTCAGAGTACCTCCCAATTCAGGGGTTCTCTCAAGAGCCTCCCTGACAGTTGTCATCTCGCTATTTCATGAATACCTCAAGTGACAGGGAACTCACTACCTACAAACTTTTGACCTGATAGGCTATATGAGGTAGACTATCCTTTTGTTGGAAGGTTCTAATTATAATAGTTTTGAATAATAGACATCCATTAGACATTTACTATATGCCAAGTGCTATTAAAATTGCTTTACCTGTGTGAATTCATTTAATCACCACAGCAACCCCATGAAATAGCTGCTATCGTTATCATCCCCACTTCAGAGCACAGAGAAGTTCATAGCTTGCCCACGATCACAGAGCTGGCAACTGGCAGAAGGAGATTTCAAATCAAGGAAATCTCACCCCAGAGTCCTTATTGCCTTTTTTTTTTTTTTTTACTCGGGGTAGAAATCTCCCACCATATTAACTAATAAGCCCTTGTAGGTCCTGATCCTTGTGAAATTGTGATGAAAGCCAAGGACCCTCCCTCTCCCTCTGCTAATGTGTAGATGGACACAACATTTTGCATATAATTTCAGGGAGTCAACCTGCCCAGTCCATGGCACGCAGGTTAAGAACCACTACCAACACACCAACACAGAATATTTTGCATTTGCCTCTACTTGAAAGTCATTTGAGGAGATTTTATGTATCCAATGGGCTTCCTCATGTTTCTCCAAGCTAAATTCACCTAGTTCCATTATGAAAGAATATTCAACCACCCCTCCCCCCAGTAACCAAAGAAAGACAAATTTTAAAAATAATGAGATTAAACAATAATGAGTGCTATTATGTACTTAAAACAAGCTACAATAAAGACTTAAAAATCATGTGCTTGAGGGTTGTACTCATTTGTTGCTGCTGGCATTGGACCTATATCCACTACCTTTAGAAAGAAATTCGGCAACACACAGGAAGGAGTGATGAAAATGCCCACAAGCTTCTGACCTGACAATTCCACTCCCAGAGTCTATTCCAAGACAATGATTTATGTGGAAATAAAAGCCATATATAGAAAGATATTCATAGCAAACTTACTTCTAAGAGCAAAAAAGAAAAAAAAGGAAAAACTTAATGCCCAGAAAACAATGGGATAATTATATAGTTATTAATAATGGAACATATCAAACAATGGAAAGCATTATAATAATATTCAGAGAAAAAATGTGTAACAGAGAAAGAAAGTCATGATTGTTGTTAATTATGGAGTGATAGGGCAGGAACGCCCAGAGAGTTTTAATTAGCTTTTTAGTGCCTCACTCTAAAATGTGAGACCAAACAATGACAATAAAAGCAGCTCAGAGGGGTGAGAAAGAGGCCATAAAAGGACCAGAGGAACACGTAAAAGAAAAAAACTAAATAATACCCTCCTTGGGAATTCCCTGGCAGTCCAGCGGGTAGGACTCCATGCTTTCACTGCTGAGGGCCTGGGTTCAATCCCTGGTCGGGGAACTAAGATCCCGCATGCTGCGTGGCACAGTCTAATAATACCACCCACCTTGAAGTATGAGAAGATATGTGCTATGGTCCATATATTTGTGTCCTCCCTAAATTCATATGTTGAAATTCTAACCTCCAAAGATGATAGTATTAGGAGGCTGGGTCTTTAGAAGATGTTTATGTCCTGAGAGTGGGGCCCTCAACAACAGGATTACTGCCTTATGAAGAAAAATAAAAAGGCTACAGAGACAGCCCAGCCTCTTCCACCATGTGAGGACACAGCAAGAAGGTGCTGGTATGAGCCAGGAAAAGGGCCCTCACCAGAAGGCAACCAGGCTGGCACCTTGATCTTAGAATTCCCAGCCTCCAGAAGTGTAAGCAACAAATTTCTGTGGTTTATAAGCCACCCAGTCAGTGTTTTTTTGTTACAGCAACCTGAACAGACTAAGATAATATGCATCCATGAAACAAGAACAGAATGCTATTTTTAGGGAGGGAAAGGAATAATCAGAAAACAGAAAAGAACTCTTGGTAGATAGAATTATGATAGCTAACATAACAAATTCAACAGAAAATCTGGAAGATAAAATAGAGACACTCTCCAATAAAGGGAACACAATAAATAGAAAGTGGGAGAGAAAAGGTGACTAATCTGGAAGGCTCAGTATCTACCTAATAGGAGTCCAGAAAGAGAGATCAGAGACAATTTCCAGGACAGGGAATTTAACTGGCCAAGGCAAAGGCATATACCCTGACCACAGCTGGGCAGGGAGGGGAGGATCTGGCCTCTTTGAGTTCTTTAGAGAAAGGGCACTGCCTCCACCACAGCTATACCCAGGAGTATCGTCTCCAGGAGAGAAAGTAATAAGGTGCTATTAGGAAATGAGGTTTAGATAATGGACAGACAAAAACTACTAATGTCACTACACAGGAACACACGTTGACTCCTAGAAAACAGACATTCTTCTCCAACTCCTGATAGAATGCCTTAGAATCCTATCAAATGCAAGATCTCCCATTCTAGATCTTTTGTGTATCATCATAGGATAGATTTCTTGTGGTGTCCTACATTCCAGTTGCTTCATATAAGTTATCTCATTAAAGCCTTACAACAAAGCAAAAAGGTAAATACTCTTAATATCCCAATTTTGCAAATGAGGAAACAACTACCCAGAGAGGTTAAGAAGCAAGTTCAAATAAAAACTTGCTGTATAAAAATATAAATAAAATTGTAAAATTCAAAAAAAAAAAGAAGCAAGTTCACCCATCTAATAAGAAGAAAAGCCAGGATTTGGACCGAGTTCACCTGATTGTGGAGTATGCCCCCTTACCCATATACCACAGGACTTGATATTCCTCTCCCAAAAGGCTTCCCAGTGTTCCTAGAGACTCAGATGTCCCACCTTACTCAGGACTCCAAAGAGGATGTAAGGCAGCTCATTAAATGGCCCAGGGCCTCAGCAGAGCCATGTACCAGGAGCATGTAGCTCAGCATCTCAGCTCAGAAAGCCCTTCGCATCCATGGTCACCCACAGGAGGGCCATGAGCCTTCTCCAGGCACTTTTTTTCTGACATACAACATTACTTTAGTTTCAGTTGTACAGCATAATGATTCAATTGATATTTGTATACATTGAAAAATGATCACAAAATACGTCTAGTTACCATCCATCACCACACACAGAGACAAATGTTTTCTTCTTGTGATGAGAACTTTTAAGATTTACTCTCTTAGCAACTTTCAATATGCACTACATTATTATTAACTATAGTCATGAAATATTTTCCAGGATAGATCACATGCTAGGCCACAAAACAAATCTCAGTAAATTTAAGAAAATTGAAATCATATCAAGCATCTTTTCTGACCACAATGCCATGAGACTAGAAATCAACTACAACAAAAAAACCTGCAAAAAACACAAACACATGGAAGCTAAACAATAAACTACTAAACATTCAACAGGTTAGTGAAGAAATCAAAGAGGAAATTAATAAATATCTGGAGATAAATGAAAACTCAGTGATCCAAAATCTATGGGATGCAGCAAAAGCAGTTCCAAGAGGCAAGTTTATAGTGATACAAGCCTAACTCACGAAACAAGAACAATCTCAAATAAACAATTTAACCTTACACCTAAAGAAACTAGATAAAGAAAGAAAAAGACAAAACCCAAAGTTAGTAGAAGGAAAGAAATCATAGAGATCAGAGCAGAAATAAATGAAATAGAAACAAAGAGAACAATAGCAAAGATCAATAAAACTAAGAACTGGTTCTTTGGAAAGATAAGCAAAATTGATAAACCTTTAGCCAGACTCATCAAGAAAAAAAGAGGACCCAAATCAGTAACATCAGTTATAAAAAAGGAGAAGTTACAAATGATACCACAGGTATACAAAGGACCATAGGAGATTACTATGGGCAATTACACACCAATAAAATGGACAACCTAGAAGAAGTTAACAAATTTCCAGAAATGTACAATCTCCTAAGACTGAACCAGGAAGAAACAGAAAATACAAACAAACCAATTACCAGTAATGAAACTGAATCAGTTAAAAAAAAAAAAAAAAAAGAGGGAAAGAGCAAAACACTCCCAACACAGAGGAACCAAGATGGTGGAGTAGAAGGCCGTGCTCTTACTCCCTCTTGCGAGAACACCAGAATCACAACTAGCTGCTGGACAATCATCGACAGGAAGATACTGGAACTCATCAGAAAAGACACCACACATCCAAAGACAAAGGAGAAGCCACAATGAGATGGTACGAGGGGTGCAAAATCACAGGAAAATCAAATCCCATAACAGCTGGGTGGGTGACTCACAGACTAGAGAACACTTATATCACAGAAGTCCACCCACTGGAGTGAAGGTTCTGAGCCCCATGTCAGGCATCCCAACCTGAGGGTCCGGCAACGGGAGGAGGAATTCCTAGAGAATCAGACTTTGAAGCTTAGTGGGAACTGATTGCAGGACTTTGACAGGACTGGGGGAAACAGAGACTCCACTCTTGGAGGGCACACACAAAGTAGTGTGTGCATTGGGACCCAGGGGAAGGAGCAGTGACCCCAGGAGAGACTGAACCAGACCTACCTGCTAGTGTTGGAGGGTCTCCTGCAGAGGTGGGGGGTGGCTGTGGCTCACCGTGGGGACAAGGACACTGACAGCAGAAGTTCTGGGGAGTACTCCTTGGCATGAGCCCACCTAGAGTCTGTCATTAGCCCCACCAAAAAGCCCAGGTAGGCTCCAGTGTTGGGTTGCCTCAGGCCAAACAACCAACAGGGAGGGAACACAGCCCCACCCATCAACAGTAAAGTGGATTAATGTTCTACTGAGCTCTGCCCACCAGAGCAACAGTCAGCTCTACCCACCACCAGTCCCTCCCATCAAGCCTCTTAGATAGCCTCATCCACCAGAGGGCAGACAGCAGAAGCAAGAAGAACTACAATCCTGCAGCCTGTGGAACAAAAACCACATTCACAGAAAGATAGACAAGATGAAAAGGCAGAGGGCTATGTACCAGATGAAGGAACAAGATAAAACCCCAGAAAAAACACTAAATGACGTGGAGATAGGCAACCTTCCAGAAAAAGAATTCAGAATAATGATAGTGAAGATGATCGAGGACCTCAGAAAAACAATGGAGGAAAAGATCAAGAAGATGCAAGAAATATTTAACAAAGACCTAGAAGAATTAAAGAACAAACAAACAGAGATGAACAATACAATAACTGAAATGAAAACTACACTAGGAGGAATCAATAGCAGAATAACTGAGGCTAAGAACCAATAAATGACCTGTAAGACAGAATGGTGGAATTCAAGGCTGCGGAACAGAAGAAAGAAAAAAGAATGAAAAGAAATGAAGACAGCCTAAGAGACCTCTGGGACAACATTAAACACAACAACATTTGCATTATAGGGATCCCAGAAGGAGGAGAGAGAGAGAAAGGACCTGAGAAAATATCTGAAGAGATTATAGTCGAAAACTTCCCTAACATGGGAAAGGAAATAGCCACCCAAGTCCAGGAAGCCCAGTGAGTCCCATACAGGGTAAACCCAAGGAGAAACACGCCGAGACACATAGTAATCAAATTGGCAAAAATTAAAGACAAAGAAAAATAATTGTAAGCAGCAAGGGAAAAATGAAAAATAACACACAAGGGAACTCCCATAAGGTTAACAGCTGATTTCTCAGCAGAAACTCTACAAGCCAGAAGGGAGTGGCATGATATACTTAAAGTGATGAAAGGGAAGAACCTACAACCAAGATTACTGTACCTGGCAAGGATCTCATTCAGATTTGAAGGAGAAATCAAAAGCTTTACAGACAAGCAAAAGCTAAGAGAATTCAGCACCACCAAACCAGCTCTACAACAAATGCTAAAGGAACTTCGCTAAGTGGGAAACACAAGAGAAGAAAAGGACCTACAAAAACAAACCCCAAACAATTAAGAAAATGGTCATAGGAACATACTTATCGATAATTACCTTAAATGTGAATGGATTAAATGCTCCAACCAAAAGACACAGGCTTTCTGAATGGATACAAAAACAAGACCCACCTATATGCTGTCTACAAGAGACCCACTTCAGACCTAGGGACACATTCAGACTGAAAGTGAGGGCATGGAAAAAGATATTCCATGCAAATGGAAATCAAAAGAAAGCTGGAGTAGCAATACTCATATCAGATAAAATAGACTTTAAAATAAATAATGTTACAAGAGAAAAGGAAGGACACTACATAATGATCAAGGAATCAATCCAAGAAAAAGATATAACAATTATAAATATACATGCACCCAGCATAGGGGCACCTCAATACATAAGGCAACTGCTAACAGCTATAAAAGAAGAAATCGACAGTAACACAATAATAGTGGGACGTTAACACCTCACTTACACCAATGGACAGATCATCCAAAATGAAAATAAATAAGGAAACACAAGCTTTAAATGACACAATAGACCAGATAGATTTAATTGATATTTATAGGACATTCCATCCAAAAACAGCATATTACACTTTCTTCTCAAGTGCGCACAGAACATTCTCCAGGATAGATCACATCCTGGGTCACAAATCAAGCCTCAGTAAATTTAAGAAAATTGAAATCATATCAAGCATCTTTTCTGACCACAATGCTATGAGATTAAAAATCAATTACAGGGGAAAAAATGTAAAAAACACAAAAACATGGAGGCTAAAAACTACGTCACTAAATAATCAAGAGATCACTGAAGAAATCAAAGAGGAAATCAAAAAACACCTAGAGACAAATGACAATGAAAACATGATGATCCAAAACCTATGGGATGCAGCAAAAGCAATTCTAAGAGGGAAGTATAGCTATACAAGCCTACCTCAAGAAACAAGAAAAATCTCAAGTAAACAATCTAACCTTACACCTAAAGGAACTAGAGAAAGAAGAACAAACAAAACCCAAAATTAGCAGAGGGAAAGAAATAGTGAAGATCAGAGCAGAAATAAATGAAATAGAAACAAAGAAAACAATAGCAAATATCAATAAAACTAAAAGCTAGTTCTTTGAGAAGATAAACAAAACTGATACATCATTAGCCAGACTCATCAAGAAAAAGAGGGAGAGGACTCAAATCAATAAAATTAGAAATGAAAAAGGAGAAGTTACAATAGACACCGCAGAAATACAAAGCATCCTAAGGGACTACTACAAGCAACTCTATGCCAATAAAATGGACAACCTGGAAGAAATGGACAAATTCTTAGAAAGGTATAACCTTCCAAGACTGAACGAGGAAGAAACAGAAAATATGAACAGATGAATCACAAGGAATGAAATTGAAACTGTGATTAAAAATCTTCCAACAAACAAAAGTCCAGGACCAGATGGCTTCACAGGTGAATTCTATCAAACATTTAGAGAAGAGCTAACACCCATCCTTCTCAAACTCTTCCAAAAAATTGCAGAGGAAGGAACACTCCCAAAGTCATTCTATGAGGCCACCATCACCCTGATACCAAAACCAGACAAAGATACTACAAAAAAAGAAAATTACAGATCAACATCACTGATGAATATAGATGCAAAAATCCTCAACAAAATAGTAGCAAACAGAATCCAACAGCACATTAAAAGGATCATACACCATGACCAAATGGGATTAATCCCAGGGATGCAAGGATTCTTCAATATACGCAAATCAATCAATGTGATAAACTAGATTAACAAATTGAGGAATAAAAACCATATGATTGGGCTTCCCTGGTGGCGCAGTGGTTGGGAGTCTGCCTGCCGATGCAGGGGACGCGGGTTCGTGTCCCGGTCCGGGAGGATCCCGCGTGCCGCGGAGCGGCTGGGACCGTGCGCCATGGCCGCTGGGCCTGCGCGTCCGGAGCCTGTGCTCCGCAGCGGGGGAGGCCGCAGCGGTGAGAGGCCCGCGTACCGCAAAAAAAAAAAAAAAAAAAAAAAAAAACATATGATGATCTCACTAGATGCAGAAAAAGCTTTTGACAAAATTCAACACCCATTTATGATAAAAACTCTCCAGAAAGTGGGCATAGAGGGAACTACCTCAACATAATAAAGGCCATATATGACACACCCATAGCCAACATCATTCTCAATGGTTTAAAACTGAAAGCATTTCCTCTAAGATCAGGAAAAAGACAAGGTTGTCCATTCTAACCACTATTATTCAACATAGTTTCAGAAGTCCTAGCCACAGCAATTAGAGAAGAAAAAGAAATAAAAGGAATACAAATTGGAAAAGAAGAAGTAAAACTGTCACTGTTTGCAGATGACATGATACTATACATAGAGAATCCTAAAAATGCCACCAGAAAACTACTAGAGCTAATCAATGAATTTGGTAAAGTTGCAGGATACAAAATTAATGCACAGAAATCTCTTGCATTCCTATACGCTAATGATGAAAAATCTGAAAGAGAAATTATGGAAACACTCCCATTTACCATAAAAAAAAAAGAATAAAATACCTAGGAATAAATCTACCTAGGGAAACAAAAAACCTGTATGCAGAAAACTATAAGACACTGATGAAAGAAATTAAAGATGATACCAACAGATGGAGAGATATACCATGTTCTTGGAGTGGAAGAATCAATATTGTGAAAATGACTATACTACCCAAAGCAATCTACAGATTCAATGCAATCTCTATCAAATTACCAATGGCATTTTTTACAGAACTAGAACAAATCATCTTAAAATTTGTATGGAGACACAAAAGACCCTGAATAGCTAAAGCAGTCTTGAGGGAGAAAAACGGACCTGGAGGAATCAAACTCCCTGACTTCAGACTATACTACAAAGCTACAGTAATCAAGATAATATGGTACTAGCACAAAAACAGAAACATAGGTCAATGGAACAAGATAGAAAGCCCAGAGATAAACCCACACACCTATGGTCAACTAATCTATGACAAAGGAGGCAAAGATATACAATGGAGAAAAGACAGTCTCTTCAATAAGTGGGGCTGGGAAAACTGGACAGCTACATGTAAAAGAATGACATTAGAACACTCCCTAACACCATACACAAAAATAAACTCAAAATGGTTTCGAGACCTAAATGTAAGACTGGACACTATAAAACTCTTAGAGGAAAACAAAGGAAGAACACTCTTTGACACAAATCACAGCAAGATCCTTTTTGATCCACCTCCTAGAGTAATGGAAATTAGAACAAAAATAAACAAATGGGACTTAATGAAACTTCAAAACTTTTGCACAGCAAAGGAAACCATAAACAAGACAAAAAGACAACCCTCAGAATGAGAGAAAATATTCGCAAATGAATCAACGGACATAGGATTAATCTCCAAAATATATAAACAGCTCATGCAGCTCAATATTAAAGGAACAAACAACCCAATCCAAAAATTGGCAGAAGACCTAAATAGACATTTCTCCAAAGAAGACATACAGATGGCCAAGAAGCACATGAAAAGCTGCTCAACATCACTAATTATTAGAGAAATGCAAATCAAAACTACAGTGAGGTATCACCTCACACCAGTTAGAATGGGCATCATCAGAAAATCTACAAACAACAAATGCTGGAGAGGGTGTGGAGAAAAGGGAACCCTCTTGCACTGTTGGTGGGAATGTAAATTGATACAGCCACTATGGAGAACAGTATGGAGGTTCCTTAAAAAACTAAAAATAGAATTACCATATGATCCAGCAATCCCACTACTGGGCATATACCCAGAGAAAAACCATAATCCAAAAAGACACATGCACCCCAATGTTCATTGCAGCACTATTTACAATAGCCAGGTCATGGAAACAACCTAAATGCCCATCGACAGACGAATGGATAAAGAAGATGTGGTACATATATACAATGGAATATTAGCCATAAAAAGGGATGAAATTGAGTCATTTTTTGAGATGTGGATGGATCTAGAGACTGTCATACAGAGTGAAGTAAGTCAGAAAGAGAAAAACAAATATCGTATATTAACGCATGTATGTGGAACCTAGAAAAATGGTACAGATGAACCGGTTTGCAGGGCAGAAGTTGAGACACAGATGTAGTGAACAAATGTACGGACACCAAGGGGGGAAAACCGCGGAGGGGTGGGGATGGTGGTGTGCTGAATTGGGCGATTGGGATATATATGTATACACTAATGTGTATAAAATTGATGATTAATAAGAACCTGCAGTATAAAAAAACAAACAACAACAAAAAAGCAACTAATACTAAACTTTCTTTGGGTTATTTGTATGGAAATATGTTAACATAAATGTTTCAGACATTACATGAAACTTCTAAAAATCTTATATGTTCTGGTATAATTAGTCATAATTCTAGTTATTCCTTTAAAATGTATGTCTCAGAAATAACTAAATTTCCTTGTCAATTGCATTATTATGAACTTTCATCAAATCTTTAACCGTGGTCTTTTTTTTTTTTTTTTTTTGCGGTACGTAGGCAGACTCTCAACCACTGCGCCACCGGGGAAGCCCTAGCCATGGTCATTTTTATGTCTTTTGTCATTTACAGACAGTTCTGGGTGTACTCTGATGCTTTTGCAAAAATGTTCCTGTAAAAGAGTTTCATCTTCAAGGAATTCATGGAAAAGACTCTGACAAGTACAGGTTTCTGGTAACTGACTATACTGCTGATTGAATGAATAAGCATTTTCAGAATTCTAATGGAAAACTGATGAATTCATAAAAGGGCTAACAATAGATCAAGATGAAAAAAATAATTACATGGGACTGAGTGAACTGATGAGGATGATTTTTGTGAATGTTTGAATAAAAAAAAAATAAACCAACCAACCAACCAACCAAACAACAACAATAACAACAAAAATCCCATCAGCCTTTTAATAAGAATGATCATCATGAATGACGAGGACTACTGTCATCATTGTGCTTTGTATTTAGGGGTAGGGAGGGCTCTTGGCTCTGCAGACTTGGCCTGGGGGCCTCACCCAGGCGTCCCAGGAAGAAGGTGGCCAGTGTGCCTCTCCAGGCTTCAGAGGCACCCCGAGGGGCCTGCCCAGGCCCACACAGCTGCACCTCAGGAAGAGGAAAGCCCTACCCACCACCACTTACTGTGGCAGGCTTTCCCGGTCCCCAGTCTCTCCTGGGCTACTCATCTGATAACCTTAAGCATCATGGTTAAGAATGCAGTTTTAGGGCTTCCCTGGTGGCGCAGGGGTTGAGAGTCCGCCTGCCGATGCAGGGGACGCAGGTTCGTGCCCCGGTCCGGGAAGATCCCACATGCTGCAGAGCGGCTGGGCCCGTGAGCCATGGCCACTGAGCCTGCGCGTCCGGAGCCTGTGCTCCGCAACGGGAGAGGCCACAACAGTGAGAGGCCCGCGTACTGAAAAAAAAAAAAAGAAAGAAAAAAGAATGCAGTTTTAGGAGCCAGACAGCCTGGGTCTGGATGTGAGCTCTGCTATGTAATCTGGGCACAACTTCTCTGTGCCCACCTCATGGGATCATTTTGAGGATTACATGAATTAACACATGGATCATGCTTAGAACGATGCCTGGCATGAAGCAAAGCTCAATAAATGCTGGCTTTTATTAACAACAAAACAAAACAACAACAACAAAAAAACTCCCAACAAACAAAAGTCCAGGACCAGATGGCTTCATAGATGAATTCCACCAAACATTTAGAGAAGAGTCAACACCTATCCTTCTCAAACTATTCCAAAAAATTGCAGATGAAGGAATGCTTCTGAGTTCATTCTACAAGGCCAGCATCACCCTGATACCAAAACCAGACAAAAAATATATCACGAAGAAAATCACAGGCCAACATCCCTGATAAACAGATGCAAAAATCCTCAAAAAAATATTAGCAAACAAATTCAACCATATATTAAAAGGATCATACACCATGATCAAGTGGGATTTATCCCAGTGTTTTGATATCCACAAATCAGTCAATGTGATACACCACATTAAAAAACTAAAGGATAAAAATCATATAATCATCTCAATAGATGCAGAAAAAGCTTTTGACAAAATTCAACATCCATTTATGATTAAAACTCTCAACAAAGTAGGTACAAAAGGAATATACCTCAACATAATAAAGGCCAAATATGGTAAGCCCACAGCTAAGATCATACTCAACAGTGAAAAGCTGAAAGTATTTCCTGTAAGCTCAGGAACAAGACAAGGATGTCCACTCTCACCACTTTTATTCAACATTCCAATACTATTCTTAGTATTGAAAGTCCTAACCACAGCAATCAGATAAGAAGAAATAAAGGCATCCAAATTGGAAAGGAAGTAGTAAAACTGTCACTGTTTGCAGATGGTATGATACTATATATATAAGATCCTAAAAGTGCCTGCAAAAAACTACTGGAACTCATCAATGAAGTCAGTAAACTTGCAAAATTAATATACAGAAATCTGTTTTCACTTGTATACACTAACATCAAACTATCAGAAAGAGAAATTAAAAAAACAATCCCATTTACGTCAAAAAGAACAAAATACCTTGGAATAAATCTAACTAAGGAGGTAAAAGACCTGTACTCAGAAAACTGTAAGATACTCCTGAAAGAAATTAAAGACCACACAAACAGATGGAAGGATATACCATGCTGATGGATTGCAATAATTAATATTGTTAAAATGAGCATACTACTCAAGGCAATCTACAGATTCAGTGCAATCCCTATCAAAATATCCATGGCATTTTTCACAGAACTAGAGCAAATAATTCTAAAATTTATAGGGCAACATAAAAGACCCAAAATAGCCAAAACAATTTGGAGAAAGAACAGAGCTGGAGATATCACGTACCCTGATTTAAGACTACACTACAGGGGCTTCCCTGGTGGCGCAGTGGTTGAGAGTCCGCCTGCTGATGCAGGGGACACGGGTTCGTGCCCCGGTCCGGGAGGATCCCACGTGCCGTGGAGCGGCTGGGCCCATGAGCCATGGCCGCTGAGGCTGCCCATCCGGAGCCTGTGCTCCGCAACGGGAGGGGCCCCAGCAGTGAGAGGCCCACGTGCTGCAAAAAAAAAAAAAAAAGACTACACTACAAAGTAACAGTATTAGCAAAAAACAGACAGGTAGATCAATGAATCAACAGAATACAGAGACCAGAAATGAGCTCATACTTATAAGGGCAATTAATCGACAGCAAAGGAGACAAGAACATAAAATGGGGAAAAGACAGCCTCTTCAATAAATGATGTTGGGAAAACTGGACAGCTACATGCAAAAGAGTCAGACTGTACTATTCTCTCACACCATGCACAAAAATAAATTCAAAATGAATTAAAGACTTAAATGTAAGACATGAAACCATAAAACTTCTAGAAGAAAACACAGGCAGTATGTTCTTTGACAGTCTTAGTAATATTTTTTCAGATATGTCTCCTCAGGCAAGGGAAACAAAAGCAAAAATAAACAAATGAGACTACATCAAACTAACAAGCTTTTGCCAAGTGAATGAAACTATCAACAAGTGAAAAAGCCACCAACTGAATGGGAGAAGATATTTGCAAGTGATATATACAATAAGGGGTTAATATCCAAAATATACAAAGTACTCATACAACTCATCAGCAAAAAAAAACAAACAACCCAATTTAAAAATGGGCAGAGGATCTGAATAGACATTTTCCCAAGACATACAGATGGCCAATGGGTACATGAAAAGATGCTCAACATCACTAATCATCAGGGAAATGCAAATCAAAACCACAATGAGATATCACCTCACACCTCTCAGAATGGCTATTATTAAAAAGACAACAAATAACAAGTGTTGCAAAAATGTGGAGAAAAGGGAACCTCGTGCACTGTTGGTAAAAATGTAAATTGGTGCAGCCACTGTGGAAAACAGTATGGAGATTCCTCAAAAAATTAAAAATAGGACTACAATATGGTCCAGCAATTCTACTCCTGGGTATTTATCTGAAGAAAACAAAAACACTAATTAGAAAAGATATATGCATCCCTATGTTCAATGCAGCATTATTTACAATAGCCAAGATATGGAAGCAACCTAAGTGCCCACTGATACATGAATGAATAAAGAAGATATGGTATATATATACACAATGGAATATTGCTCAGCATTAAAAAAAAAAATTGAAATCTTGCCATTTGTGACAACATGGATGGACCTAGAGGGTATCATGCTAAGTGAAATAACTCAAACAGAGCAAGACAAATATTATATGATTTCACTTATATGTGGAATCTAAAAACAAACAAACAAAGTAACAAAACAGAAACAGAGTTATAGATACAGGGACCAAACAGGTGGTTGCCAGAGGGGGGCAGGGTAAAGAAACAGGTGAGGAAATTAAAAGGTATGAACTTTCAGTTTCAAAATAAATGAGTCACAGGCATGAAATGTACATTGTGGGGAATATAGTCAATAATTATGTAATATCTTTGTATGATAACAGAGAGTAACTAAACTTATCATGGTGATCACTTTGATACATATAGAAATATCAAACCACTATGTTATATAACAGGAACTAACAGTGTTGTAGGTCAATTATACTTCATAAACAAACACACAAATGAACTCATAGGAAAAAGAGAACAGATTTGTGGTTACCAGAGGCAGTGCGGGGTCGGGGTGGGGGGCAGGGCGGTGCAGAGGGTTGGAGGGAAGGAGAATTGGATGAAAGCAGTCAAAAGGTACAAACTTCCCCTTATAAGGTAAATAAGTACTAGGGCTGTCATGTACAACATTATAAAGACAATTAACACTGCTGTATGTTATATATGAAAGTTGGTAAAGAGTAAATCCTAAGAGTCTTTAATCACAAGAAAAAATTTTTTTCTATTTCTTTAATGTTCTATCTATATGAGATGATGGATGTTTTATTAAGCTTATTGTGATAATCACTTCATGATGTATGTAAGTCAAATCACTGTGCTGTACACCTTAAACTCATACAGTGCTGTATGTCAACTATATCAATAAATCTGGAAGAAAAAAAGAACTATAGTCACCATGCTGTACGTTACATCCCCATGACTTAATTATTTCGTAACTGGAAGTTTGTACCTTTGGACGTCTCTCACACCTTTCACCACACTCCCACCCCCGCCTCTGGTAACCCCCAGTCTCACCCCTCCTTCTCCTCTCAGGTCTCACTCAGGAGCTCTGCCTGCGGGTTTGCTCAGGCTATGGAACAGGAACGCCTGTTCTTTCCCAGCTGGGAAGCCAGACAAAGCAGAAAGAAGCTCGGGCAGTTTTGAGAGCCCCCAGACGGCTGACACCTCCTCCCGAGCAGCAACACACAAGGCCCCAGGGCTCCACCAGCATGAGAGCGGCTACGCAAAGAGCACACTGATGTCCTTGTCTGAGCCGGTGGAAGCGTCCATGGGCACAGGCTGTGGGTCAGGTGGAGACCCGCCTTGGAGCACTTGCCTCATTTTTGCCTTACTCTTCCGTGTTCCTTTTCTTTAAAATGCTGACCTGGACAGAGAAGCTCTCAGCACTTAGGAAACATTCACTCTAACTCCATCAAATGTGAGCTCTCTATAAAAGTTCCTGAAGTGGCTCCCAATCTCAGGCCACAAGTCCAGGTGTGCAGAATACACACATTTTTTCTATTACTGAATTTAATTTGTTTTGATCCCCATCCCACCAATGTGGCAAAAACATAATCTCAGTTTGGCATTTACCCGCTGCCTGAACCTAAGATCTTGTCAAAGTCCCCCTAAGCTTTGAGGGATGGGGTCTTCAATGTTCTGGTTGTCCATGTGTCTGGATGTTGTCACATATTGTCACTTTATGGCCTGCACAATTGCAGGCTCACCATCCAAACATTTCCTATTGCTGCTGGAACAAATTCCCGCAAACTTAGCAGCTTAAAACAACACAAATATATATTAACTCACAGTTTCTGTAGGTCAGAAGTCCAACACGGGTTTCTCAGGGCTAAAATCAGGTGTTGGCCAAAGCCGGGCTTCTATTGGAGATCTTAGGGAAGAATCACTTCCAAGTGCATCCAGGTTTTTGGCCCAGCTTAGTCCTTTGTAGTCAAGGGACTGAGATCCCCATTCCCTTGCTGGCTGTCCACCAGGGTACGCCTAGTTCCCAAAAGTCTCTCTCTGGGCCTTGCACATGGGCCCCTCAGCACCAGCAAAGAGGCAGCAAACACTCCTCACCCTTGGAAGATCTTCTCTGACTTGGCGTCCTCTGCACCTCTCTGACCAGCTCTGACTTCCTCTCCTGCTTGATTCCATTGGGCCCACCTGGCTAATCCAGGCTGATGTCCCTGTTTTAGGTCAGCTGATTAGTTACCTTAATTCACCTGCCGAGTCCCTTCCCAGCTGTACTAAATTGATGCTTGATTGACTAGCCAGGGGATGGGAGAATGGCTCAGGGAAGGCAAAGGGATCTTTGCAATTCCACCTACCACACAAACCCTGTGAGGGCACCCGGGGAGGGATGCAGTGCGGCCACCCTGCATGGCCACTGAGACGTCACCTGCCCCCTCAGCCCACAGCCCCTGGAACACAAGACCTCCTTTCAAGGTCATGGTCCTCTTAAGGCTGACGCTTCGCTGCTACTCTCATGGCCATCTCAGGAAGGAACTTGCTATGCTCTGAACCACACTGGGATGGGAAGCTCTGGGGGGCCAAGGTGTCACTTCTGCCTGAACACACTGTACAAGCCACTTCCTCTTTGGAGTCTCCCAGGGCTCTTTCTAGTTCACAGGACATAGGACATCCCCCCCACCATAGGAACCCCCATTTCTGTACTGTCATGGCTTTCCTTCTTCCTCCCTTCCCCCATCCCAGAGGAATCTTTTCTCGTGTTTAAGTGAAATCATCCTCTCACCAAACCCCCCAAATCCCAAATGCTTTGGCTACATCCAGAGTCCTGTCCATTCAGGAGCGGCTTTAGGCTTTTAGAACCGGAGGTCCAGTCCTGCTTTCCTCTCTGTTACGTTCCTCACCTGGGGCCAAGGGGCTGGAAGATGGCTGCTTTAAAGTTCAAGTTGCCGGGGTAGGAGGCGAAGGGAGGGAGAGGGACGGCAAAGCAGGGAAATACTTGAGTTAATATTTCAAACATGTTTTCCCGCCACTCTCCTGACCTGGCCTGTTCTTTAAAATGCCCTTGGCATGCGGCCCATCACAGGAGTCCATCCTGGGGGACTAAGCTGGAGCCAGCGTCTCCCCAGCCCCAGGCTGTGCCGGGCCAGGAGGGGCTGTGGGCAGCTTTGAGGCCTGCACCTTCTTGTCTTTTTTGTTCACTCTTTGGAGCCTAATTCAGAGGTCACCTCTCTATGCGGCCTCTCCTTCCCTTCAGGTAAGTGTAAGCACTCCCTACTCTGGGCTCCCAAAGCTCTTTGACTTGTTTTTGACCACACGGCCAAGGGGTTTGGCCTGGGTTAAATCAAAACCAACCAAGCAGCAACCTCGGAGCAGACTCCCTCCACCGGGATTACAACTCTCAGCCCGTCTCTGCCTCAGAAATGCCACCACCGCTTCCTTTAGGGGCTCCTCATCCTCTTTGGTCCCCTGAGTGTCTCCCTGCCTCCCACCTCGGACTCCTGAGGCTCTGGCTGTCCCACTCGGCTCCCCCCAACACAATGCACAGCTGCAAGGGCTGCCCCTCACGACGGAGCAGAGGCTGGCACTCCAGACTCCGAGGATGCCATCATCATAGTTCAAACCAGACACACTCCTAGAAGGGCCTGCAGAGAGACCCACGGTGCCCATGGACACTGGAGCAGAACTGGGCTTCTGTGACAGCTCAGGCTCCAGGACCTAGAGATAGTTTCCAGGAGGGGGCAGCAAAAGGCCCTGCAAACCAACCAGGCCATTGCTCTCCCCACCCCACTCAACACCCATAGAGACCTTCTCCAGAGCCAAGGGCTACTTGGATATCCTTTCAAGGTCATGGCAACGCACTCCACAACCAAGAGGGCTTGTTCTCAGGATCACATTGGAAGGGCAGAGAGATGAAGTCACAAGAACCTGCAGCCTCGATGAATGCAATGCTGTGCCCAGGCCCACCTGGAAGGACCACATGAGGCTCAGCCTTTCACCCTAACCATGCCAGAAAGTCTACGGGCAGACGTGAACAGGAAGGGAGGAAAGTTCTTTAGATCAACATGGTTTTATTGATCTTCTGACCAGCACTGGGCAAGGGCCAGTGGAATTTTTAAAAGGAACATAATCCTGGTCTTTGCCCTCAGGAAGCTTATGATTACTGAAGAGAACCAAGACTGTCACATAAGTAAATTAGGCCAGACACCGTTGGGGGACGGAACAAGGCCTTGGCCAAGTCAAGTCTGTGTGTAATGGAAAGTGAGGTGAGCAAATAAGGAGAGAGAAGAGGTAGGGGGTAGGAGTTCCCACAGGTGGGGAATCCATTTGCTAGGGCTCCTGTAACAAAGTACTGTCAACTGGCTGCCTTAAACAACAGGCGTTTGATGTCTCCCAGTTCTGGAGAATTGGTTTTGGAAATCAAGGGTCCTTCCGAGGGCTTTGAGAAAAGGATATATTCCAAGCCTCTCTCCTTGGCTTGTCAATGGCCATCTTCTACCTCTGTCTCTTCACATCATCTTCCCTCTATGCACATCCGTGTCCAAATTTCCCCTTTTTATAAGGACATGAGTCATATCAGATTAGGGCCCACCCTTATAACTTCATTTTAACTTGATGAACTCTGTAAAGATCCTATCTCTAATAGGGTCACATTCTGATGTACTTGAGGTTGGGACACAGATATGTCTTTTTTAGGGGACACAATTCAACCCATAATAGATGGCTTCAGGGAGGACTTAAAAGACTCAAAAATTTGCCCATTTGAAGGATCAGGTCCCCCAGCACCGGTGAGAATTTTATGATTACTGAACAATCCCACAGGGAAGTACTTTCAGGATTTGGAACTGAAATCCTGTAGGAACATCAGGACCAGAGGACACCATGTTGGGCAGGCTTTCTTCACGCAGGTCCCGAGTCTGGGGGCAACAGAACCCTGGCCCCAGCTGTGTGCAATGGCTGAAGCCAAGCCTTTAGATTTTCCCACCAAAGGGGAAATCTTCTGGGATCCACATGAGGACCACAGTGGAGACTGGTTTACAGGGCAGCAAGCAGCCAGAGTAGGCCAAGGGGGAGGGAAGAACCTTTCTCCCTGTTTCCACCCCCGCATACAAACACAGGAAAAGTCAGACACCTCCTGCTGCCCACTTGGATGGTTTATGGGTCCAGGACACAGACAGGGTGGAGGAAGGAGGGCCACTGGGCCTGGGTCTTACATTCATGAAAGGGCTTTATTTTAGCCTTTCGATGTTATTTCCAAATGTTTGTTACGAGCTGAGTTGTATTCTCCAAAAATTCCTAACACCCAGGACTTCAGAATGTAACTGTATTTAGAAATAGGGTCTTTAAAGAAGTTAAGTTAAAATGAGGCCATCAGGGTGGGCCCTAATCCAATATGACTGGTGTCCTTATAAGAAAAGGACAACTGCACACAAACACACAGAGAGAAGACCACGTAACAACACGGAGAGCAGACGGCTAATCTACAAGCCAAACAGAGAGCCCTCAAAGAAGGCAACCCTGTAGACAGACACCTTGATCTCAGACTTCCAGCCTCCAAAACTGTGAGACAATTTCCGCTGTTTAAGCCACTAACTTAGTGGTACTTTGTTCCGGCAGCCCTTTCAAACTAATACAGTGTTAAATCTATATTCACATTGTCTGTGTTTTTAAACATTAACTTTTTTTTAAATGTTATTTCCAGTGTACTTTTCTTTTTTTAATTTATTCATTTTTATTTTTGGCTGCGTTGGGTCTTCATTGCTGCAGGCAGTCTTTCTCTAGTTGCGGCGAGCAGGGGCTTCTCATTGTGGTGGCTTCTCTCGTTGCAGAGCACGGGCTTTAGGCGCACGGGCTTCAGTAGTTGTGGCATGTGGGCTCAGTAGTTGTGGCTCATGGGCTCTAGAGCGCAGGCTCAGTAGTTGTGGCGCACGGGCTTAGTTGCTCCACAGCATGTGGGATCTTCCCGGACCAGGGCTCGAACCCGTGTCCCCCGCATTGGCAGGTGGATTCTTTTTTTTTTTTAATAACATTTTTAAAAATTAATTTATTTTTGGCTGCGTTGGGTCTTCATTTCTGTGCGTGGGCTTTCTCTAGTTGTGGCAAGCGGGGGCCACTCTTCATCACAGTGCACGGGCCTCTCACCATCGCGGCCTCTCTTGTTGCGGAGCACAGGCTCCAGACACGCAGGCTCAGTAGTTGTGGCTCACGGGCGTAGTTGCTCCGTGGCATGTGGGATCCTCCCAGACCAGGGCTCAAACCCGTGTCCCCTGCATTAGCAGGCAGATTCTCAACCACTGCACCACCAGGGAAGCCCCGCAGGTGGATTCTTATCCACTGCGCCACCAGGGAAGTCTTAAACATTAATTTTTTAAATGTAAATATATTTTTTAAACACTATAACATTTAACCTGTTTTTCCCCAGCATTTGTAATGTATTGGAAACTACCACCACCCCTCTTCAAAAAATGAAAGCGGCCCAGGAGTCTGTAGCTCTAGGCAGCCCCTGAGAGAATCCAGCAGCCCAAACAGCAACTCTCTGGAGATCTGGAAGGATGGTGTGTCTGGACACAGCCTTCATATCTGGCCCGAGAGCCAGCTGGCACTGCTAGGCTGAGGAGAGAGCTCTGAGCTTCCTCAGTAGCTGGCAGCATCCCCGCCTGCCTCCTCCCCACCACCCACAAACCATCTGGAAAATGAAAATAATGCCTCTGCTTCCTACCAGGCTCCAGAGACTGCGAGAGACAGGGAGAGATTATCCACTAAGCCCCCCACATTCCTGGAGAAGGTTGCCCTGGAATGGGCTCTTGCCCAGCCGCCTTCGCCCTCAATAGCAGAAGTAAGACGCTCATCAGGGCTCTCGCCAGCTGCCCTGGCCTGGCCTCTGGAACCGCTTCTGCTCGGAGGCCACCCGATTGAAGGCGAGGCTTCCCACCGGCTCCGCTCCTCAGGGGTATCCTTTTCCTACCCCGCCCCTCTTCCCCTGCAGCCTGTCTGAGATTCAGCCACCTGAGAGGTGACTCGGGCAGAGCTATGCAAAGGCAGCTGTGCTCTTGAGTCACCTGCAGATTTGTTAGAATGCAGAGTCTGATTCAGCAAATCTGCCCCAAGGCCCTGAGCTTCTGCCTTTCCCCCTGGTGATGCAGATGTCACTGGTCAGAGTGGAATAGCGCTAGACAATACAGCAGGAGGGAATTATAGTCTCCAACGCATTCTGGCAGAGGCCAGCACTCCCAGTCAAGAAGCTTGACCACTGTTAGGAGGGAAACGTGATGCTCTCCCCCGCAGCTCCGAGGGGGATGCAAATCCACACAGGCTTCTGCCCAGCCGCTTTTCCTCGCACTTCCAGGTGGGCACATAGCCCCCAAGTCAAAGCAGCGTTTCGCCAGCTGGCAGTCCAGCACCAGCAATTCATCTTTAAGTTAGGAACCTGGGAATCAATAGGCGGGTGCAGCTCAGTTTTGGGGTGTCCCTGAGAAACGACGCAGCCCCTCTCCAGATGGGCTTCTCTGCACCTTCCCTCCCTCCAGTGGGGGCTGGCCAGGCCCCAGGGTGGATTCGTTCTGGGTAATTGCACTATTCCTGGCAGGGCTTCCAGGCTCATGAAATTTATCTCTTGCCAAAGGCAGAGGATCAGCTGGCAACAGAGAGCACGGGCTGCAGCTAATCAGGTGCAATCGTTTTTTTAATGACATCTTTTTCCCTCTAATTATCAAGATCATGCAGCAACTCACTTTAGAAAATTTAGAAAACATTGAAAATAGAAGGAATAAGCCTGCAATTCTACAATTCTAAATTAATCCATTTTAACATTTTGAAAAATGTCCTTCCAGTTCTTTATGTGCTTAAATGTCATCGGCATGCAGTTACGCATTGGGCTCCCCAAATTCTTTGAAAGCGTTTTTTTTTTTCAAATGATTAACATTTTATTATAGAAAAAGCATCCCAAATACAGGATTTTGTAAACACTTTAAAAGTAAATACAAAATAAAGAGGCAAAAAACCTATAAGCAGTTTGCCTTCAAGAAAAAATGTAATGTTCTCCCGCAGAGCTGATCCCACCCAGAGCATGAATGGGGCTCCAACCCCCATAAAGGCACCAGGTGTACTTTCTGAACTATGCCCAGTTTATCAATTTCAAAATGATGGCAAGAAGTGGCATTGAATAAATCACTAAGACAGTTGCTTAACTTTCTACTGATTATTACTCGATAAAAGCTTCCCATCACACTTTGACAATTTAAAGCCTGTGTTCTGATTGTTTTTACTTACAGAAGGGCTGGAACACTATCCATCCTTCCTGGGCTTATTCCACAGTATTTTTCATAGATAGACCTGTATACATTAGGTATACAGAGATCAGAGAACTAAATTCCAAGAGAACAGAGATCACACTGTTCTCTTGGAATTTAGTTCAAAATAATATTGGCTATTGCATATCGTGCAGTAAATTCAGCTACTTTCTAGCTTCCTTACCTTTTTCTACTGTCATTCTTTTAATACCTTTTCTCCACTTTGGAGAAACCATTAAGTAATCTCACCAGAAAGAATGATTTTCAATAGCTGCATAATAGTTTCCCCAAATAGACCTTGAGCAAGTTGAAGGCAGACTTGTTTTTTTCCATATTCCTAGAATTTGACAAACAATAGGTACGCAACAACACTTTGTTGAATAAATGAAACTTTCCTGAGTTTACGTTTACCGCATAAAATTCTATACATTTTTGCTGTCTTACATTTACTTCTTTTAAGGTATCGATATGCTGAAATTTGGTAAATATAATTTCAATCCCACTTGAATCCCTGAAGGCTAGGTAAGAGTATTACAAAAAATATAAAGTGCACTTACCATCTGCGAGCAGGGCCATCTAGAACTCTTCTATGGCTCTTTAACAAACCTTCAGTGGGATTCCTACCTCCACGGACAAATGGGGAAAATTCTAGAAAGGAGGGAAGTCTTTTTGATTGGGATGCTTAACAGATTATTCACAAAGTTAATTCAACATTGGAAGGATAGAAGATGTCAATTCCACACAAATGTAGAAGAAATCAACAGTCTGGCCTCATGAAAACCCATGCTGGGGAAGGCGGGGGCAGATGGGGGAGGAGCGTAGGGGCAGAGCAGAAAGCCATTTCTTGGCTGCAGCAAAATGCAAAATCAGGCCCCTTACCTTTGGCCCCTCCAGCACAGCACTCCGTCTTGTCTCTCCGCTACTTGGAGAAAAGCAAACTGTATTCAATCACCTTTTCAAATTCTAAAACCAGGCTTTCCTGTCAGAATCAGGCCCAGGAATTTTCCATTCCCTCTTGCACTGAGGGTATTTTACCTGGGTCTTAAGTCCATAACATTGAGAGCTTCTGAGAAAGGAACAGAAATGAAAATCCAGCCTCGTGTCCCTCTCCTCAACTGAACAGAGGGTGGGACAGGCCCAGTCAGTCCAGATCACCACCAGCCCAGAGGAAACTTCAGTCCATATTCCCTATTTCCTTCACTGGGATTTGCATGCTATGCCTCCCTCCAGGCAGTGAGAGGCAGCGCTCACCTGCTTTCTCCCCACCCCTGTGTGCAGCAGCTCCGTAACTGAATGCAGAAACCGGTGGCTCACCTCCAAGAGGATGCCATACACTTCTCCAAGGGCCCTGTAGCAGCCAGAGATCAGCTGGCATCCCGTCCTATTACATCTCACTCATTAACGAACATCTGCGGAGGCACGCCTGCTGTGGCCTGGAGGGGCATGCCATACACTGGAGGACTCAGGCTCATGGAGCCCATTGCTCCGTCCACCCCTCCGGCTCTGGTCACCCAAAATGGTGGAGCCCTTAACTACAATGACTAAGCATGTAAGAATTTACTAAAAGGGAAGATGGTGTAGGGAACTGCTTAAGCCAAGACTCAGGAGCAACACAGACCTGAGTTCCAGGCCTCCCACTGGCACTTATTCACTGTACAACCACAGGTGGGAAATCACCTTTCTGAGCCTCAGTTTCCTCATCTGCAAAATAGGATAATACTAGTACTTACCTCATAGAATTGATGGGAGTTTTAAATGAGGTAATGCAAGTAAAGCACTTAGTCTGGTACCTAGCGCATATTAAGTAGTCAACAATATCAGAAATGATGAAGGTGATGACGGTGATGATGATGTAAGTCCAACACAGAGAAAGAGACAGGCAGGTACTAACAGATAATTACATAGGGCTAACTGACCCCCCAATTTCAGTGATGTCTGTCTCTGCTTTTCCATCTGTCAACACACAACATAATTCATCCTTGAATTATATGCTCCCTGAGGATTTTGCTTAAAACAAGTAGGGTGTATTAGTTTCCTGTGACTGCTGTTAGAAACAAAAACAAAACAGCCATAGACTGGTGGCTTAGAACACAGAATTTTATTTTCTTGCAGTTCTGGAGGACAGAAATCTGAAATCAACGTGTTTTCCATACTCTCGGGGACAATCCATTTCTTTCATCTTCCAGCTTCTGGTGACCATGAGCATTCCTTGGCTGTAGCTGTATCACTCCAATCTCTGTCTAGACGTCACATCTCCTCTTCTGTGTCTGTTTTCTCCTCTGTGTGTCTCTTATAAGGACACTTGTTACCCACCTGGATAGTTCAGGATGACCTCCTCACTCAAGATCTGTACCTTCATTACTTCTGCAAAGGTCACATTCACAGGTTCTGGGGGATTAGGATATGGACATATTCTTTCAGCCCACTGCTCAGAAAAACTAAGAACATGAGCTTTAGAATCAAACTGACCTGGATTCAAATACCAGATCCACAACCACCAGCTAGTTGAGTCACCTTGATTAAATTATTTAACATCTTTGAGCTTCAGTTTTTGGAAACAATGCCAACTCCTCAGTGTTTTTTGTGAGAATTAAATAAGCTACTATGTAAACTCCCTCTGTAAATGGTACTGCCTCTCATTAATGGTAGGTTTACGTCACCAGGCTAAAAGCTTATAAGACCGGGCAACATCTTGCTTTGCTTCGTTCATGGGTCCTTCTAGCACAAGTCTGCAAGCAGTCCATCCTCAGTAAAGACAGGGTGAGAAATTGGCTGAACAAGCAACCCAGGCAACCAACATCACCAATGACATGTGATTCTACAGATGATAGGGAGTTGGGTTCATGTTCTCCACATCTGAAGGAGGCTGTTAGAGGAGTCCAACAGTCACTCGAACCTGAGCATTGCAGGGCCAAGATGGGTGGGCTTTAGGGAGAGAATAGGACCATTTGGCAGGCATGCAACTGGCCTCACTCATCTCTGTTGTTACCATTAAAAAAAAATCCCTCCCCAGTGACATGATTCCTTGGAGTGGGGCAGGGGAAGCTACTCTGGAGAAGCCCCAGAATTTCATAAACAGAATTTCATAAACAATTCCTAGCAAGGAGCACTTTTCCAGACCAGAACTGGGAATTCACCTACTCATGTTCATTTCAACACATCTGAATAACCCAGGGTGCTTAGTTAATGCAGATTCCTACCCCCTCCCCGACCCCAGACTGGCTGAATAAAACTTTAGTGGAGTGGGGCTAGGAACTAAACATTTCAAACAAACCACTTAGGTAATTCTGATTCATTTGGAGAAAACCAGCCATGATAATCAAATTATAATCCAACCAACACATCCCTAAACATGGGCTTGATCTCCAAACGTTCTACCGAAGAACCATTATATGTCAAACTGGGAAGAGTAAAAGTTTGGGAGTCAAATAGGATTGAGATCCTAATGGAGGTGCTTCACATAACAGCTGTGGGACCCTGGGAAAATTATTTCTCTGGCTCTCAGCTCCCAGTTCTGTAAAGCAGACCAATATACCTCTCAGGGCTCTGGTGTTAATTAAATGAAAATTATGTAAGGTGCCAGTACACAGTAGGTTGAAGCAGAGACTGATACTGTTCACCAATCCATTTCTTCTTCATTAATCTACAGCTAGACTATATCTCCAAGCACCCTGACAGCTAGACATGGCCATGTGACTAGCTGTCACCAAGGGAATGACTGTTAAGTGATGTGTCTTCCACTAGACAAAGGCTTGAGGGACAGATGCATCTCCCTCGTGTTCTTTCATCTTGCACCAACTGGATGTAGGTGACGGCCCTAGGGAAGCGAGGAGCTACAATATGAAAGGAGATACAATATGGAAGGAGCCTGGGTCTCTGAATCACTGGGTAGAGGAAAGCTACCCACCAACCAGAATACCTGCCTTGGACTTTTTTTTTGCAAATGAGAACTAAGTCCCTATACTTCTGGAATCTATTTTTTACAACTAATGTATAGGTGGTCAGAAGATGTTCACCTTCTTTCTCGGCCTTCAAATAATAATTACACGTTACCCAGAACTGGTTCAAGAGTTTATCTCCACTCGGAATTTCTTCGTAGTAGGCAAATTCTAAAGACGGCCTCTCTGAGATTCCTGTCCCCCCACTCCCCCCACCCCATTATTCATTCAATTAAACATTAATCTAGAGACTTCTGTGAAGGAATTCTTCAGATATAATTAAAGTTCCAAGTCAACTGACCTCAAAATAAGGAGATTATCTGGGTGGGCCTGATCCAATCACAGGAGTCCTTTGAAGGACAGATACGGAAGTCAGAGAGATTGGAGTGTGAGAAGACTCCATATGCCCTTGCTGCTTTGGAGATAGAGCACCATTTGAGAAGGAACTGAGGGTGGCCCCTAGCTGGCAGGCAGCAAGAAAACAGAGACCTCAGACCTACAGCCACAAAGAACTGGATTCTGCCAATAACTTGAAAGAGCTTGGAAGCAGATTCTTCCCGGAGGCTGCAGATAAGAGCCCCGTCTAGCCAACGCTTGCTTTCTGGCCTTGTGATACCCTGAGAAAAGAACTTAGCCAAGCCCACCCAGACTTCTGACCTCCAGAACTGTGAATGAATTCAGTTGTGTTGTCTCAAACCACTAAATCTGTGATAATTTGTTACAGCTGCCACAGAAAACCAATACATTTTCTAAATCTGTTTCCTCACCTATGTCTTTAAGAATTCTGTGGGGTGGTGGTAAAAACTAGGTTAGGTGATATCCAGGCATCCTTTTAACTTTACATTTGTTCAGGCCCATGTCTCCATTGTATATTAGGGAGCCCCATGGCCCTACGGCACTTGGAATCTGGTGTGAACATGGCACAGTCTGGGTATTAGTTGTAGCTTTATGAGCAGATGATCCACTCCCACTTCACCAGCCCCCAAATCCAAATCTTAAAAGTAGCACTGCTGTCAAAGAAAACAAAGTTGGGCAAAGTGATTCCAAAGCCTACTGTGCTGACCTTCAATCTCCCAGCAGATCTCCAAGCCTGATGAATGTGGAGGATCCAGCCTTTACCACTGTTCTCCAGCTCTGGGTGTCATGAACGGGGAAGGTGGCTTATTCTGATCACATCTCCTGGAACCCTCCTGGCCTGATGCATATATCTTATTTCCATGTCTCTTACCCTAAAACACCCTCCAAAAGCAGAAAGTGTTCCCGCACATATTATGCCCTTGACCAAGATGAATTTAAGAAGTTTTTTTTGAAGTAAAGGAGTTCAATACATACAAGTATCATCATGAGATACTGAATATACAAACGGACAATGGCCAGACTATATATAAAAATAGAACTCTGGGGAATTCCCTGGCAGTCCTGTGGTTAGGACTCAGCATTCTCACTGCAGGGGCCCTGGGTTCGATCCCTGGTCAGGGAACTAAGATCCCACAAACCGTGTGGTGTGGCAAAAAAAGACCCCAAAAAACAAACAAACAAAGGAACTCTGACACACAACATGCAGCAACCAGATCAGGAACCCAAACAACCCTTGTAGCAAATGACTCAAAATGGCCAGGACTTGATTAATAACTGATAGCTTCCCTAATTTTTGCCCCCACTTCCAATTTAGGACTAACCAGAGAAAGCTAAATAGTCACCTTCACCAATCACACAGGATGCCTGCATCTAGTTAGCCCGTTAGCCTGCAAACAGTTTCCTCATGGCAGCAGCTTCCAATAAGAGCATCACTGAAGTCTTCTCTTTTCTCCACTATAAAGCTTTCCCACTCCTTTGTTTTTTTGAGCCTGCCAAGCACTGTTGACGGTGGCTCA
The DNA here is from genome assembly GCF_949987515.2 of Delphinus delphis. Classification (NCBI taxonomy): domain Eukaryota; kingdom Metazoa; phylum Chordata; class Mammalia; order Artiodactyla; family Delphinidae; genus Delphinus; species Delphinus delphis. The sequence continues at coordinate 109,769,400 of NC_082685.1, read as the reverse complement.
CTCCCCTGCGATACAGCAAGATCTGGAGAGCCTTTGCTTGTTCTCTTTTAGGTAGTCTTCATTTATGTACTTATTTTTCAAGCAGATTTAGAGCTTTGAGACATAAAGTGACTTACTGATTGTTTTTAGTAGTGTTATGTTATTCACACTAATTCCAATAATAAAAGGAAAATTTCACAGTAGGCTACAGGAGTGTTTACTGGAAACTCAGGGTCAAGAGAGCATCTGGGCCACAGGAAGACCTAGAACCATAGTCTGGAAAAGCCATCAGAGCTCTCTATCTTGCATCTTATCTCAGAAAGTTTCCGCTACCTTATCTTGTTGCAAACAGAAATCTCTGCTTTTCTGGCCCACAGGGCAGAAAACGTGACCATGAACAGGGCCTGTGTTTAATGGTTCTTGTCCAGCCAAGGGGGAGTTATCTGCAGAGAGAACTCCCCTCCCCTCCCCTCCCCTCCCTTCCCCTCTTTTTTCTCTTCTCTTTTCTCTGTCTCGGTCCTAATTGCAAGCTCCAGGGTAAGGGACACAGACCAGGCCACTGGGTCTAGGGCCATCTTAGAACAGTTCACCAACTATTATAATTCTATATTCTAGGATAAAATAATTCATCCTAGAATAGTCCCCAACCCCGAACCCAGGTGGTCAGTGGCTGTGGGTGGTCTTGTTTATGACCACTGCAATCAGGAATCCATCACTGTAACTGTTTGAGGGGAAGCGGGGGATGGGGACAGTTCCCAGAGAAAATGTACAGGGGCAGACAACCCAGTAGGGGTTCACTCCATTCCTGATGGCACAGGGAGAGAGTAGTTATGTGGTGCTAGATTCTGTGCCTCCCAGTATCACTAACTGACATGGTCTAGTCACTGATTTTCCTTGGGAAGAGATTCATCCATCCATTTAACAGACAGCAAGTGCACATATCCCAGCATTACGCTAGGTGCTAGGTGTACAATGGTGAAAAAACCCATCATCTCTGCCTTCATGGAGAGGAGGATATCACCACATAAATGGAAAATTAAAATACGGTGAAGAGTATTACGCTCAAATTATAACCCAAATCTGATCCGGGTGGGGCTGAGGAGGGAGCTGTTTCAAGAAATGCTTTCTTAAAGAATATGATATCTGGGGCTTCCCTGGTGGTGCAGTGGTTGAGAGTCTGCCTGCCGATGCAGGGGACATGGGTTCGTGCCCCGGTCCAGGAAGATCCCACATGCCGCGGAGCGGCTGGGCCCATGAGCCATGGCTGCTGAGCCTGCGCGTCCGGAGTCTGTGCTCTGCAACAGGAGAGGCCACAACAGTGAGAGGCCCACATACCGCAAAAAAAAAAAAAAAAAAAAAAAAAGAATATGATATCTGAAAGGAAATCTTGAAAATTAGGGAGGTTGGTAGAAATAAAAGAAGGATGAATGTTCCAGGCAGAAGCAAGTTTCACTGTCAAGGAAGGGCATTTAGGAACACTGAAAGTAGTAATAGTAAGGCTGACATGAGGAGTGTTCGGGTGAGAGCACTGGGGAGGTAGACTAGAGAGGGGGTCAGAGACCAGGTCTAAAGGTGAAACCATGACCCTCAGATTGGGACTTGAAGCCACACTGCCGGGACTCAAACCTGGCCAAAACCCAGACTGGGACTTGAAGCCACATGCTGGGACTCAAACCTGGCCAAAACCCACAGTCTTCCAACTGATACTGCACACCCGGTTTCAGGACTTAATGAAGCTCAGGTTCCTGATGTCTCATTGCAGAAAGAATTCAGTGAGAAACAAAGTGATACGTAAGAAGCAGATTTATTTAGAGAGAAACATACTCCACAGACAGAGTGTGGGTCATCTCAGAATGTGAGAAAGGCACGAGGGTAAGGAGATGTCAGTTTTTATACAAGTGGGTTATTTCCCAGGCTAATGAGTGGGAGGAGTATTCCAGCTATTTCAGGAAGGGGCGGGGATTTCCAGGAATTGGGCCAGGGCTCACTTTTTGATCCTTATGGTCGGCCTTGGAACTGTCATGGCGCCTGTGGGTGTGTCATTTAGCTTGCTGATGTGAGCATATACTGAAGCTCAAGTTCTAGTGGAAAAAGTCGACTTGTCTGCCATCTTGGACCCATTTGGTTCTAATCAGTTTATGTCATGTCCTCAGGCTATGTTATTCTTTCAAAAGTTGTGCCCTGCCTCCTTCCCTCCTGTTTCAAAGGGACTTGAATGCCATAAATATATGACGAAGGCAATGGGCCCCCTTACACAGGAGTGATCTAGATTACTAGATTTACATTCCTGAAAGGTCACCATGGCTGGTAAAGGATTAGGTGTACCTGAAAATGGAGAGAGCCAGGTGGGCAACTTGTGCAGTAACCTTGGGGTTCTAAGGTGAACTAAGACAGAAGGCAAACTGATTCAAGAGATGTTACCACATGGATCAAGAAAAGGCCATGTAGTGGATGAGGTGGTGGGGGGAAGATATATAAATAAAGTTATTACTTGAAATAATGGAGGAAAGTTTGAGAGAGATTGATTCTATCACCATTTATTCGGCAGGATCACAGGCTGAATCATGAGCCTTCCTGCAACCTAATCTAAAGTTTGTTCAGTTCAGAGATTCTATCTGAGCAAGGAGGAGCTAATGAGTCAGTCACCTGTCAATGTGGTCTTGTGAGCTTTCTTGTCTCCAAGAGACAAAAAAGGAAGAGAAGAACACTTTAGGATTATAATTATGAAAATTCATTTAAATATACTGAAAAACCAAAGTGGTGGGGTAGAGGGGAGAACTGAAAATCTGATTTCATCTCAACCACCAAGTAGATTTGGGACAGAAACAACCAATTAGGCAGAAATCCAATTTGGATTACAAAAAGCTAGTTCATCAGTAAGATCAGTACTGACTGTAAAAATCAGAAGCAAATGAAGAGTCAATTAAGCACAAAAGCTTCGCTGTGATAATATGCAAAGAGATCCAAGCTGTACTAACTGTAAGTTTCCTGCCAAAGAGAAATATCATCTTCCCTGGTGGCAAGAGTGAGAATTTCATGACATCAGCCAGATAACCACAAAAGAATGTATCTTATAATACAAAATGCCTCTATGCCATCATGAGACTATGCTCTCCCCACCCAACTAACCAACATTCATCAGTTACTGAGGTATGTATTTAACGAACACATCCCATTTTACAGCCACACTCTTTCTGAGCTGACAGGTTGGATAGAGAGATACCTAAAACACAAGCTCTCCAACATACATTTTTTCCTTCTATGTTGTGAGATATTAAAACACTGTTTTACACACATCACCCTTCCTATATTAAAAACAAGTTATCCACTGCCTTTTCTGTCCAAATAAAATTTATAAATTTTAATCTGGCTATGAAAATTTTAATTAAAACTTAAAATTTTTAATTTGGTTTCAAAATAACTATATATTCATTATAGAAATTTTCGAAGAAGAAAATTAAAATCACCCTAATTCCAATACCCAGAACCAATCACTTCTGTAATTTAAGACACATTGACATCATGTATGACAGGAGAAAAAAGTAAATTATAAGAATTTTTAAAAATATCCTTATTCCCCATTATAGTAGGTTGTATTATTGTTCAAAATATCAGCTGCCCCACCCTGGGGGAGGGTAATACTTCCCTGCCTCATTGCATCAGCCTTGGCTATGACTTGAGGCACCCCTCCTTGTGGGAAGATTAGATATCCCCACCCTGTGGATCTCAAGAGTAGCCATAGGACTTGCTTTGATCAATGCAGTGATAACAGAAGTGATGTGTACCACCTCTAGGAAGAAGCTTTGGGAGTCACCATGTGATTCTGCCATGTTCTCTCTTGGCAGAGAGAGAGACCAGTGTAGGGGAGGAAAAATAATTTTCCCTTTACTCTTCTAAGTTCTTAGCTGAGACCTCTGTAATAAAACAGTTAACAAAAGACAAAGACATTTATTAGCATGCATACCTCATGTATACATGAGAGATACCCAAGGGAAAAATGGCTCCCCAAAGTGGCTTAGAACTCACTTAAATACCATCTTAATAGGGAAAGAAGAAAGAGGATGTAGGCCTTTTAGGGGAGAGTAATGATTTTTAGGAAAGATGAATGGACCTTTAGAAGAACAGATGGGAGTTTATGTTGAAGTCTGTCTGGGTGTGGTGTCAACTTCTAGTCTCCTCTGGTTGATGAAATTCCCAGGGAAGGGATCTATGACTACTGAGCTTCTTTTGGAGGATCTGTCTGTAGGCAGGCAAGGGGCATTCAGAGAAAGCTTCTCCCTACTTGCTATAGCTCAAAACAATCAGTATGCCAAAGTGGCATATTCTGTGGTGGCACGTTTTGCTACCCTTCATTCTATACCACATGTATACATGGGAGATACACTGGAAAAATTAGTAGTTCTCAGAAGTAGCTTAGAACTCAGGCTTATATACCATCTTTAGCTAAAGACAAGGGAAAAGTATGGGAGAAGCCAAGTATGAGGAGGTGACCAGGAGAAGCATGGTAAACTAGAGTGTTTTATTATGCAGATTTAAGTCAATGTCTTCTCCATTGATAAGGGTCCAAAGTTGTCCCCAGGTATTAATGTTTGCCCTTACCGGTAGAGAGGGGAGGAGGGATGCTTTTCTAAATTTATGTTCTGCTCTTAGGCAAATGGGGGAGGGCAAAAAAGTTTTCTTGTATCTTCTCACTTGCGTTCAGCTCAGAATTCTTCTTCTTCCAAAGTAGCATATTTTGGAGTGGCAAATTCACCCACCTTCATCAGCAATGTCCCAAATAGGGGCTGCTGTATCAGCCTGGCTCTCAGAGTGAAGAGAACTTGGAGCAGAGCTGCAGACAGCCCACAGCTGAAATGTAATGTGAGCGAGAACTGAACTTTAGTCATTGTAAACCAGAGAATTTTAGACTTGCTTGTTACCACAGCATATCTTAGCCTATACTGACTGACACACCCAAAGTATCAACTAAATTTTTCTTATGTCTGAAGACAGCTTTTATGCATTGAAAGAGTTTCAACTTACATTTTATATAAATTATATGTATTTTTAAAATAATTTTTAAGCCTTTAAACTCATGTCATTTTATTTACAAATTGATTAATTTTGTGTTAATATTATTAGTCAATTTTGTTTTTGATTAATGTCTCCTTGGCTTATAAATGTGATACATACACCCAAATGTTTATCACGTTTTAAAAATTAAGTCTTAGAAATTTCAAAGTACAATCTAATTTTAATACATTTGATTTTCTCAAGCCCTTCAAAAACCCAATAAAGATGATTCACATTAGTACAGACAAAACTCTCTAAACATTTAAAACACATGACACCTAAAAAGTTTAACCTTATGAACTTAATAAACTATAATAACTTAAACATTGGCTTTAAACTTAACTACCTGTATCTTCTTTTGAATTTTTATTAATATTATAAGTCTAATTCATCAGTCTCTTCACTCACTTTCTCACCTTAAAAGGCAGAAAAACGCATAACATACTATAATGATTACAAACCTTATTTCTAGATAATACTCATTGCTAGACATAACTTAGCTTGTCATCAGAGCGTCTTTAAAATTATTCTTGTCTTCTGGTAATAACAAGATATTCCAGACCTTTATATTTCCTGCCCTAACATGTGCAGTGTGCTTCTCTTTAGGGAGCCCTGCACCCTTCCTTGGTTTTCTGTCTGTAATGTAGATAGGATGGATCTGCAAAGCAGTCCCTGGAGTCCACAAAAGAAAAGCCAGAAATTCACGGTAGCCTTTGGCCTGACACTGAGATGCTGAACCAAAATCCCAGGTGTTTATGACACTGAGGTTCACTGTGCTACTCAAATGCAAGTCCTTACTGATATAATCCTTATGCAAATAGAAAAACCAAGAGAAAGCTCTATATGCTAAAAGGAAAAACTGATCTACAAAGGAAACCTTGGGAGGTGGAGAATGGTAAAGAGAAAAGGAGATGGGAAAGATGGGTGAGGTGAGGTTGGATTTGGCAACCTCTGTAAAAACAATTGCATTTAGTAAGGATTTTAAGAAAAGTTCGCCTTTTTCCTTCACGTGTAAAATGAGAATTAGAACAGTAACTTCCACAGGATCATTGTGAGAATTGTACCAGGCATACATCAAGTGCTCAGTGAATAAGAGCTATCATTATTATTTCAAGCTGGGGTTCCAGAACAGAATTCAAGTGGGGAACATTAAGAACACCCTAAGAAATCCAGAAGTCCATTCTCTCTCTCTGCCCCACCCCTTCTCTCTTTCACAACTACCCCTCTACACATCCATTTTAATCCTAGATCTTCCTGCAAATTGGCTTTCTCCCTGTGTTCTAACTAGTCACTAGCAACATCTTTTAAGTTTCCCAACTCCTTGTTTCAAGTCCAAATTTCCAGAGAGGCTGATTGCCCAACTTAAATGGGAAGTCCATTCCTCAATCAATTAACTGTAGCTATGACAATTATGTGGAAAGAAAATAGCTGCTCCTGCTACAGGCATGAGAACAGTTCCCAAAATGTGGAGAGGGAAACACAGAGAGGAGGTGCTGCTATGAAGACAAAACAGTGTGAACACTTTGGGTGCATTTTCTCTGAGCGTGCAAGCATGCATGTGTGTTCTAACCAAGTCCCTCTCCTTGATCAAATAGTCAGGCTCCTCTGAGCTCTCTTCTTGACTAGACCTCAACCTTAGTCTTCCACATCCAGCCTGTCCTTGCCAGGCGGCACAGCTAGTCTTAGCAAAACTCCCCACCCTTGATATCTGACCAAGTTCTTCATCCCCTCTACCTTTGATGTATAAGTCCTTGTGTTACCCAAAAACTGCGTTCGCCTCTTCATGGGTGTTGAGCCAAAAGACACAACCAAGCCAAAGATTGAGAGAAGGAAGGATTGATTATTACTTGCAGCCAGTAAGGAGAACACCAGGGATCTTTCTCAAAGCAGTGTCTCCCTGAATAGCAAACTTGGGGAAGCTTTAAGCTAAGGGTTCCTGCATATTCATGAAAGGGCTTGTGTGGTATATGCATATTCATTAAGGGGTGTGAGCAGAGAATTCAGCATAGACTTGGGACAAACGTTGACAAGAGTCCAGGCCCTAGTTGACAGAAGTCATGAGGGTCAGAAAATGTCAACATTGTCATCCCTTAGGTTCCAGTTAATCTGATGGTTGAGGACTCCAGGGGTTTGAATTCTGCAAAACAACTCAAGAACGTGCTTCAGGGTAATCTTTACCTTTCAAACAGAACTGGTAGTCTTTACAACTGATATATTGTCTCTGATAAAGTTAGGTTATCTCCTTGTCCTGGTAGTAACTGTTTTTACCTTCTTTTTTTCCCTTAATATCACTGACTACTGAGACCTATCCCTCTGCAAGGGCAAGCACTGTGGCCAGGCTTAGATCACAAAACGGCTGAGGCCTAAAATGGCTTCTTATGTTAATAAAGCTAAGTCTGGTTCTTCCTCTGGGGGCCCCCTACCCTACCTGCTTACACTTGGCCTACCTTTAGCAAGAATCTCTCCACCCCCTGAGGTCTCCTCTTATAATTTTCCATCTACTGGACCCCCTCCCTCTGCTTGTTGGTTATCAATCCCCACTGTCCTTGTATTGAGTTAGCCTGATCTCTCTGCCCTATTGCAAAACTCCTATTGAATGGACTTGAATAAAGTCTTACTGTGTTGTTGTTGTTGTCATTGTTGTTTTTTGTTTTTTTTTTTTGGCCACACCATGGGGCATGCAGGATCTTAGTTCCCCGACCAGGAATTGAACCCAGGCTCCCGCAGTGAAAGCACCGAGTCCTAACAACTGGACTGCCAAGGAATTCCCAAGTATTACTGTTTTAACAAGTATGAGAATAATTTTCTCTTTAAGAGTTCACACAGGCAGGATTTGGATCACACTGTATATATGGTTTTCTAAATTACTTTTCATTTAACAACACACTGAAACACATTCAATGAAATATTTTTTCAACAACACTATTTTTTTAACTACTCATCATTTCTAAGATGCCACAAATAAAGTGTAGCCTCAAGGTCAAGATAAAGCCTCTTATTATGACCTCAAAGATTTAAGGAGGTGCGTCTCAAATCCTCCTGGCTAGTGCGTCTCCTAATCTCAGCTAGATAAAAGGGCTTCTGTAAGAATAAGGGTATTGTCACACACCACTCTGACCTGTAGCCCAAAGTAGAGGGGAGTGTATCTGGAAAAGATTGGTGGGGATGGTTTTACCTAACATAGTGAATCCCAGTAAGAGTCACACAATGTTTTTAAGAGAATTGAACTAACAAAAGCACCACCAGCTTGTACCAATAGGGACAGGGACAGAGACGGTTCAAACTGAAGCCACTGGGCTCCCAACCACTTACGGGCAGGAAGCAGGCTGAGCAAACTATTCAGCTACAAATCAGGCCTTTTTTTTTTTTTTTGCGTTATGTGGGCCTCTCACTGTTGTGGCCTCTCCCATTGTGGAGCACAGGCTCCGGACGTGCAGGCTCAGCGGCCATGGCTCACAGGCCCAGCCGCTCTGCGGCATGTGGGATCTTCCCGGACCAGGGCACGAACCCGCGTCCCCTGCATTGGCAGGCGGACTCTCAACCACTGCACCACCAGGGAAGCCCCAGGCCTTTTTTTAAGGAAAAAGAAGGATGACCCAGAAGGTGGGGCTTAGAACTAAGTCAGGTCCTGTTGTGGATGATGCTTCCAGGGGTGGTTCCTTGGATGTCGTTCTGTGGGTGCAGAGACTGGAAAACTAAAAAGACAAGTTTTTTTGTTTATTTATTTATTTATTTATTGGCCACATTGGGTCTCCGTTGCTGCGCGCGGGCTTTCTCTAGTTGAGGCGAGTGGGGGCTGCTCTTTGTTGCGGTGTGTGGGCTTCTCATTGCAGTGGCTTCTCTTGTTACGGAGCACGGGCTCTAGGTGCTCAGGCTTCAGTAGTTGTGGCACACGGGCTCAGTAGTTGTGGCACACGGGCTCAGTAGTTGTGGCTCACGGGCTCTAGAGCGCAGGCTCAGTAGTCGTGGCACGCAGGCTTAGTTGCTCCACAGCACGTGGGATCTTCCCGGGCCAGGGATCAAACCCGTGTCCCCTGCATTGGCAGGCAGATTCTTAACCACTGCACCACCAGGGAAGTCCCAAAAGACAAGTTATTTGCCTCCCATGATCTTAAGGGCAATGTGAACAGGGACATGATAAATACAATAGACAATTCCTTTCAAAAGGTGGGGATGAGTGTATGTAAAAACCAGTAAAATCTGAACAAGGTTTGTAATTTAGTTGACAGTTAATACTGCCAAGTGCTGGTAGGTCAAGTAAGATGAGGACAATGGATTCAGCAACATGAAGGTTACCAATGACTTTGAAAAGCACTTTCTGAAAAAGGTATGTGTGAAAGCTTTACTGCAGGAGGTTCAATTCAAGAGTGAATAGAAGAAATGACAGAAGCATAGTTTTTGGATCTTCCTGAGTTCCTACACAAAAACAGTGCGAGAGGGTAACACAACCAAATACCCCATGGAAAACACTTACAACAAAAAGCGGTGAACCTCAAAACACAAACGCCAGAAGACCTGAGCAATGTCAGCATTTATGTGGGAAGAAGTGGTAGAGGGTGGGGATTGGCAAATTCATAGAGGTAGAAAGTAGGATGGTGGGTGGTGGCTGCCAGGGGCTGGCGAGAGGGGAACGGAGAGTTGCTGTTCAATGGGTAGAGAGTTAGGCCTTTGCCAGAGGAAAAGAATCCTGGAGATTGGCCGCACAACAATGTAGATGTATGCCAACTCAAGGTTGGCACCTGCCACCTGCCTCTACAAGGATTAAATCACAAGCTGCTGGGACCGCTGACCTTCAACACCCCCTGAAAGGAGTTCAGGGTGGAGATCAGGAGTGAGGCACTCTGTGCTCCGGGAAAAACTGGCAGAACAGGCCTTCAGATAGTTAGATATTTGCAGGAGAAGATTATGAGCCCAATTCTTGCACCTCCTCATATCTAGAAAAGCACTAAAATCTTTCATGGTGACGCCTGCTCCTAATACACTGACATTCCCCCCCAAGCCCCCGCCGCCACCTCTTCGGAACAGTTCCTCGGAGCTATCTGAAATGCCGTCTCTTGGGCTATAGTCCCCATTTTGCTCCAGATAAAACATAACTCACAACTCTCACGTTGTGCTTTTTTTTTTTTCCAGTCGACATGTATTTAACACTGCTGACTGCACACTGAAAAACAGTTAAGATAGTAAGTTTTATATTATGCGACACATACTATTAAAAAAATCAGGATACTAACCTCACATACAAATGAGAATTGGAAGTATCAAGATTAAATCCCATACAAAGATATTTTAATAAAAACAAAAGGATCATTCAATACGGCTAAAGAAAATTTAAAAGGCCTATGTAAATGAAAGATACAATCATACATCAGAAGACTTAATGTTGTTATCATGTCAATTCTTCCTGAATTGATCTAATGACTCAATGCCATCCCAAATCAAGGGAACTGGCAACTTAATTCCAAACTTCAGAGGGAAATGCAAAAGGCCTAGAATAGCCAGATCTTGAAAAAGAAGAACCATGTTGGAGAACTCACACAACCTTGTTTAAAGACTTACTCTAATTCTCATATTTAAGACAGAGTGTCGTTATCGTAAAAATAAGAAAAAGGAAGCAGGCTGCAGGGGCTTTCAGAGAGAAAGAAGGCAAAAAGCCTGGGTTTTCCTGTTTGAATTTTCATTCTCTAGAACCAGAACAGACTCTATGAAGCTTAAGAGAGAGCGAATTAACACCTGAAGACATCTTTGGAAAACAGTACCTGGAAGACTTTAATTACAAATGCATTCAACAGAAGGGAGAAAAAAACAACAGTTTTCAATTTTATTAAAGTTAACAAGTTTTGAGTATTCTACCTAGGAAAAGACTGGTCAACTTCGGCTGCTTCATAGAAAAATTAGCATCCAAGATAACAAACATAAATCCATAGTTGCCTTTGTGACTTAAAGGAAAAACAATAACTATTTTAAAAGTTACCAAAACTCCAACCATATCTGAGAGCATTATAAATTTCAAACAGTAGATTTACCACACATATTACATTTTCAAATTCTAACATAGCAAAACATAACCACATAATTTGGCTACATCTAATTATTTCAGAAAAGTTAAAAAAAAGTAACAAAGTTATGACTATAAAACTTTTGTAGTTTTTTTTTTTTGCAAAGTAAAAAAACCTTAAATCTTTAATAAAGGAAAACAAAACAATCCTTAAATTTCTTATAAATAGCTCTCAAGACATATATTACCCATCTGCTACAAGCTTTCTTTACCTGAGAGAATTTCCCAGGATCCTTCACCACAAAGGATTACCTTAAAGAATTCTTCTAAAAAAAAAAAAAAGAATTCTTCCAACATTTTACTCACATAAATATGATTAAACACCTATAGAAGTGGATGTAGACAAATGCATTCTTAATCCACCCTTCCCCAAGTAAGTTTTTGCTGAAAGGATTTTGCTTTTAAAAAAAGAACACCTCTTTGGTAAAAGCCAAATATTTCCTCCTTTCAAAATGAACGCCTCTGCAAATGATTTACTGAGGAAGGGTGAAAAAAAGAAAAAAGAGCGAGAGGTCTTTAGAATGGCTAGCATCAATTCAAAAGATCTGTGTCCTGTGAAGCAGGTCTAACATTAGAGAACGCATTTCTGCCTAAAATGCAAAACTGGATTAAAATATCTGAGGCTTTACAAATATATTAAAGATGGCAGGAAACACAGTTAAGAACAAGGCCAAAGGGATTTAGTAAATTAAGGAGAATACCCTATAGAGAATGCCATGAATCCAGGGGCATTGGCACTGTACCTGATTAAGGAGGGCCCAGCGTGCTCTCTGGACACGTGGGGTCTTGGCCCAAGGTCACAACCTTCTTAGTTATAACTAAAACCGCCTTTCACTTCCAAGAGGGGTAGGACATGAATACATACCAAGACGAGATGCTCGTTAGAAAGGCAGTCAAAGGAGAAAAAAGGCCTAGGCAGCTTAAATGCACACAGGCTCTGGAATTCCCTTTGCAGGGTAACAGGAAGCACCAATGGTAGTAAACTTCTGGCCAAAATTAAGCACATAATCTTAAAAAGGCAGAAGGTGACAATTTGGGGGGGAATTAGCACTGCACAGAGGTCACCCATAATGAAGGCACCGCTGAGCAACTGGAAATAAACAATGGGGTGTGGGAGCCCCTCTGTTAGCCATTCTGATGGGCACCAGAACCCGAAATCCCCAATAACCCCACCCTCCATCAGTCCACATGCACATGGCCCATCTACTCTACAAAGGAGCTCCAAAGACCTCTGGAACAATTCTTTCAAGCCATTTCCCAAGAAACTGTGAGAACAAAAAAACCAACTAACCAGTATTAAAAACTTCAACCCAGTGAGGACAAAGTAGGGTTTCCAAAAGCCTTTGACAAAAAAGTCTCTGGTCTTCAGTCAGGTGACACATCTAGACATACACTGCAACACTCCCAGAAGAATCCCTTCCCCTACTTAAGTGTCTGTACTCATGAAAATGAGAGGGGAAAAAATTTCCTCATCGGATGAACGGCACAGAGGAAGCATACACAGTTTTAAAATATCTTCGGCTTTCATCACTAAAGGAGTCTGACCAGCAGCTTCTGGGAATGCACTTTTTAAATCATGTATAAAAAGTTGTAGGAAGCAGAAGTCTATTATTTTAAAAAGACTATCAGTGAATTTATCAAATGAACATCATCCTTAAGAGCAACTCAGAGCAATTGGCACAATGTTTCCAGTTTCTTAAAACACAATAGCACAAAAATGTAGGTTTTTTTAAACCCATGAATGTTGACTTATCACCTGAGTATTGTTTATTACAATTAATAATCATTAAAGTCAACTTATTTATATGCCCTCTGTCCTCAGAGAACACCTACATCTCTTGATCATTCAGATAAGCTTGCTTAAATTTTCAGTTGAGAATAAAATCAGAGTGACTGTAACTCTCCTTCTTGTGTCAGACCAACCTTCAGAAAGGAACATTATTAGTCTTAAGCAGCTGGAAAATGGGGGTTGGCTGTAGGAGAATTTGGGCGGCTAAGGAAGGAAGCTCCGAGGGCCTGGCCACTGGCAATGTCCTTTCCTCTGTGTCTCCCTGAGCTTCCTTCGGCACAGGAAGGGCCCAACGAAGGCCCGCTAAGGAACACAGGGCCTGGTCAGCTTGACCTTGACCTGCCAGAAGGGCCAGTTCTAAAGTCACACGGCTGGATGCCAGACCCCACTAGACCCCAGCAGGGAGAAGACACAACGAAACCAGTCACTGACGGCACCCCGGCTCCTGAGCTGCCTCTCCTTTCTGCTTACCCAGAGCCCGTGTCACTGCACCGGCCGCTGCGGTGGCCTCTGCCAGGATGCTGCGACACACACAACCCCACTCCCTCCACCTGTCCGACCCACAGAGCTCACACTCCCACTGGCTTAAGCTCGGGCTACGCATAGCGGCCATTCATTTTGTGCCTACAGAAGATCTCTGGACCACTGAGCTCAAAGAGCTCCTGGTCTGAAAACAACTTGATAAAGTTTACAAAACAAGGCTCTCACACACACACACACAATGAGCGAACCTCCAACACTGTAAATAAGTTCCTGGAGGAACTCATCCATTGTTTGAGCCCCGCCCCCCAATTTTCTTGAAAGGAGGGCAAAGCAGTGAGTGGAAATGAAGAACTAGACTAATTTCTCAGGCCGGCATTTGGCACACTGGAGGCCAGCTTAGGTGGGACCCAATGCATACAGCAGGGCACAAAAAGTACAGGCCAAATCTTTTCATCCTCAGACCCTCTCTGCCTGGGTGCTGAGAGGATTCTTTCCATCCCGCATGAAATACTAAGAGGAGGGTGCCCACCGTCCTCCACCAGGGTCTCTGATGGACTTTCCACTGCGTAAACTCTTCCCTGGCTGAGAGTATCAGCACTGAAAATGGACGTCTTCTTGGGCAGCTGCCTAGAGTCATATCTTTCTTCAGTATCACCTTAAAAGTATGTATTCTGGAAATTTCTGCGGCTTTTGCTTATGGCTTAGTTAAATACCTCCCCCCCACCCACCCTTTCTTTTAAGTATATTTGGTCACTTGTACAACTTGTATAACTGGAGGCCTTACCTGGTCAGCCCTGTTTGAGGTGTGGCCTGCGGTTCTCACCTCAGCAAATCCACCCCCAAAATCATAATGGACATTAACGGTGTGGTCACATTACAGGTCTGGAAAACAAAAGTCCTTTTGCTTTTACAATTTCGAAGGCCTCAAGTGGAAGAGAAAACTGGCTGACTTTAGTAATGGAAAGAGGGGCGCAGCAGGCTTCAGTCAAGAAGCAACTTCCCAGGTAAGGTCCTAAAGTATCATGAATATCAATCCACAAACAAGAACTATAGCAAAGAAAACAACACGAATATTGTTCTCTAATCAGTGAGTAACACCACGTGTAAGAGTCATAGTATTGCAGTAACTCAGATCAGGTAGTGATAACCTGGTGGGGGATCACATGGGTGGTGATGACAAATTGTGCTTTTTCACATTACGACAAAGATGTTGAACCCAGAAAGGATGAGGGGAGCTCTGGGAAGGGCAAGGACAGAGTGAAGTCTGTGATTCCCAGCATCACAACTTCAAAGGGAAACGTTTGGGGGCTGGGAGGAAACAGCACAAGGGTGGAGTTAAAAGCAGATGCTTCCTCTTGTAGCCAATAAATAGCAGGGAACCAGGAGCAGGGGTCCCGCAGGCCGAGGTGTGGGAGAGGGGTCTGCGTTCTGTCAGGAGCTTAGGGCCCCAGATTCTGTCATGTCTTTCTATTTCAGGGATAGGAATAATAGGCCACACAAGGTAAGCTTTTCTCCCTGTGATAAAATGTCATGTCCCAAACTCTGTTTTGGTAAAAACATACAGAAGGAAAATACTTGCCTAACTACTATCCCAGTTTTTAGGGGTAAGACACATACAAAATATATCACTCAGGATCCACTCGGGTGAAAATTTCAATTTTCGAGGGACAAACTGGTAGCTTCTTTTCAAATTTCAGAATTAAAAAAGATAAGCAGGTGATTTTTTTTTTCCCCCTGTTAAGTTTTTTTAGACCCACTCAAGCCAGCCAGGGGGAATGCCAGCTTGTCACAAAGTACCAGTCACTGCTCAGACTCCTGGTACGTTTGTTCAAAGGACGTCACTTCCAGCCTGCAGAACCTAGGAGATTGCTCAGATCCTCACACGGAGAAGTGCGGAGAGGGTCGACAGAGGGGAGCGACCAGCGTTCCCAGGTATAACAGCACACATATCCAGCAGGAAGCCATCTTGACCCAGAAGATGGACCAGCTCCCGCTGAAGAAGGTTTCAATGTTGGCACTTTCATAGCTGCGGAAACAAGAGACCCAGTTGTGATCAGTGCAGGGTGAGAACAGGTGGTGAGAAGGTCTCTTCCACCAAGTCTTGTCTCTCCCTGCTTCCACCACCTCCAGCCTTTCTTTTTTTCCCTGGCAACTCAATTCAGGTGTAATTCACACCCACTTAAAGTACACGATTTTTATTATATTCATAGACTTGCGTAACATCACCACAATCAATTTTAGAACATTCTCATCCCCCCAGAAAGAAACCCTGCACCCTTCAGCGGCCCTCTCATTTCCCTCCTCCTGCCAGCCCCTGCCATGCATTTATCCACTTTCTGTCCGTATGGCTTTGCCTATTCCGGACATGTCACCATGCATGGAATCATGTGGCCTCTTGTGACTGGCTTTTTCCGCTCAGCATACTGTTTTCAGGGTGTATCCATGTTGTAGTATGTAACAGTACTTTATTCCTTTCTGTTGATGAGGAATATTCCACTGCGTGGATATAGCGCCTTTTGTTTATCCATGTGTCAGCTGATGGACATTTGGTTGTTTCCACTTTTCGGCTATTATGAATGATGCTATTATGAACATTTGTGTACAAGTTTTTACATGGACATATGTGGTTTTTTTTTCTCTTGGTTATATAACTAGGAGTGGAATTGCTGCATCATATAATAACTCTGTGTTCAACATTTTTGAGGAACTATTTTCCAAAGTGGCTGCACCATTTTACCTACCAGGAGTGTGAGGGGATTCCAGTTTCTCCACATCCTTGACATGTTATTTTCTGCCTCCATCCTTTCTTAAACTTCCGAAGCCAAAATTTTCCAGGAATTCTCCAGGTATCACTGGGAAGCATTAGAGGCTCTAACACCCTCTTCTCCCTCAGGATGTTGAGGAAGAATCTCCTCAGGGAAGCCTTCCCCATCACTCTATTTGAAACCGCTGCCCCCAGCATCCGCGACCCCACTGGGTACTCCTCATTCCTCTTCTTCATTTTTCTCCCCAGTAGTCATCACTGTTTGACACGCTGTATTTGATGTGGATCACCGTCCATCTCCCCTATTAGAATATAGCCCCTACCACCCACAGCAGTGTGGCATGAAGGAGTCACTCACATGTTTGTTGTACAATGAGTCTTAATGTCTATCCTAAGTTATTCTAATGTCTATGTTAGGTATATCCTCAGGCACAACAAATTATGATGCAACAGAAACTTTGGATCGGTCAAAGAAATCTCCAAAAGGAATCAAAAAGAATCTCCATGTAGTGACAGGGAAAGTCAGGCCCATCATGTATTGCCCATCACGTAAGTTAAAAAACAACCCTCAAGGGGGAGAATATGTGTAATCACGTTTATGTTTTAAAAATTATATAGGCTAGGGCTTCCCTGGTGGCGCAGTGGTTGAGAGTCCGCCTGCCGATGCAGGGGACACGGGTTCGTGCCCTGGTCTGGGAAGATCCCACATGGCGCGGAGTGGCTGGGCCCGTGAGCCATGGCCGCTGAGCCTGCGCATCCGGAGCACAGGCTCCGCAACGGGAGAGGCCACAACAGTGAGAGGCCCGCATACCGCAAAAAAAAAAAAAAAAAAAAAAAAAAAATTATATAGGCTTATAAATACACAGAAAAGGAATGAAAGGATACATACCATATAGTTAGCAGTGGTTATGGGGTGGGGGGGTCCATTGTTACTTTTCACACTTTCACCTTTTTTTTGGCTATGCCACGCTGGCAAACCCGCGCCCCCTGCTGTGGAAGCAGGGAGTCTTAACTACTGGACCACCAGGGAAGTCCATATGTTAGTTTTTTTTAAGAAGATGTTTCAAACTTTTGTAATGAAAGTGTAAAAAAAAAAAAAAAAGACAAAGTACAAAGTAGAAAAAAAGAGTATCTTCTCTTTCTTAAAGGCAGAATTCCATGTTCTTCCTCCTCACTGTTACTATGTTCTCAAGACTGCCCACGTGCCATTAACCTCCCATTTTCTTAAAGCTGCAGTAAGTATCACCAACTGCCAGGCTTAAAAGCATGCCAACAGAGGGACTTCCCTGGTGGTCCAGTGGTTAAGACTCCACGCTCCCAATGCAGGGGGCCCGGGTTTGATCCCTGGTCAGGGAACAAAATCCCGCATGCTGCAACGGAAAGATCCCTCAACTAAGACCTGGCGCAGCCAAATAAATAAATAAATATTGTTTTAAAAAGCATGCTGACAGACTGTCAGGAACGCGGACTGTTTCTGTGAAGATGAGTACAGCAGCACTTGGAGAAGAAGTTAGTTGACTCCAAGAGATCTGATCTTCGGGCTGTAAAGAATAGGATGTTTTTAACAAACAACCCAATCCAAAAATGGGCAGAAGACCTAAATAGACATTTCTCCAAAGAAGATATACAGACTGCCAACAAACACATGAAAGAATGCTCAACATCATTAATCATTAGAGAAAGGCAAATCAAAACTACAATGAGATATCATATCACACCAGTCAGAACGGCCATCATCAAAAAATCTAGAAACAATAAATGCTGGAGAGGGTGTGGAGAAAAGGGAACACTCTTGCACTGCTGGTGGGAATGTGAATTGGTACAGTCACTATGGAGAACAGGATGGAGGTTCCTTAAAAAACTACAAATAGAACTACCATACGACCCAGCAATCCCACTACTGGGCATATACCCTGAGAAAACCATAATTCAAAAAGAGTCATGTACCAAAATGTTCATTGCAGCTCTATTTACAATAGCCAGGAGATGGAAACAACCTAAGTGTCCATCATCGGATGAATGCATAAAGAAGATGTGGCACATATATACAATGGAATATTAGTCAGCCATAAAAAGAAACGAAATTGAGCTATTTGTAATGGGGTGGATGGACCCAGAGTCTGCCATACAGAGTGAAGTAAGTCAGAAAGAGAAAGACAAATACCGTATGCTAACACATATATATGGAATTTAAGGAAAAAAAAATGTCAAGAAGAACCTAGGGGTAAGACAGGAATAAAGACACAGACCTACTAGAGAATGGACTTGAGGATACGGGGAGGGGGAAGGGTAAGCTGGGACGAAGTGAGAGAGTGGCACTGACATATATACACTATCAAATGTAAACTAGATAGTGGGAAGCAGCGGCATAGCACAGGGAGATCAGCTCGGTGCTTTGTGACCACCTAGAGGGGTGGGATAGGGAGGGTGGGAGGGAGGGAGACGCAAGAGGGAAGCGATATGGGAACATATGTATATGTATAACTGATTCACTTTGTTATAAAGCAGAAACTAACACACCATTGTAAAGCAATTATACTCCAATAAAGATGTAAAAAAAAAAAAAGGATAGGATGTTTTTAAAAGACTTTTTTTTTAACAACTTCTAAAACATCTAAGACAACGGAGCCACTCACTTGAACCAGTTGGTGACGGTCATCATCACATAGAGGGAAGCCAAGAAGAATACGAAGTGGAAATAGGCATAGCTGTAGACAGTGCTTCTCTTCTCATCATAAATGACCCTCGGGCCCTCTTTCACATTCTGCTGCTCTTCTGTGTCTGTGAACCACAAAGCGAGCACAAGCCCAGTGAGTGAACACACGCATGTTGACCATTTTCGCAAAGCCACACTCGCTAGTTTCCATCCCAGGGGCTGTTGAGTAGAAAAGCTGTCAAAAATCATTTGTACCCTCAGGCAATTTCATCTATGCCATAAGCCCCAAACGCCCACCTCACCCCAAAACCTTCTACAACAGGATGAGTTACCTAATGTCGGTCACGTTTAGTTTAACAGAAGAGAGCCCTTAAACACACAAAACGTATTATAAGCTCAGAAGAAAATGAGAGGGCAGAGCAAGAGTTCTCAAGCCCCTGGGATGCTCTAATTCAAGAAGAAAAGTAAGCTGAACGAAAGAAAATTTCCAAATTATCATTCGTTTAAAAAATGCACCTCCCGCTCCTTGAAATCTCACTGGGTAATGTAACTTATATAAACACGACCCAAAATATAGACTGTTCTTCGCTTGCCAGAATATCAACACAAACGAATCCCAGCAACCCTTTGGGAAGCATGCGTAAAGTGTAACACATAACGATAAACCAGCTCTGGAATAAAAACGTCCTCTCACCACTCACGTTATTTGTGCCTGAATCCCAAATGCCTACAGACTAGAGCTACAGGTCTGCAGGGCCGCACGGAGCCCAGAGCTACAGGTCTGCAGGGCCGCACGGAGCCCAGAGCTACAGGTCTGCAGGGCCGCACGGAGCCCAGAGCTACAGGTCTGCAGGGCCGCACGGAGCCCAGAGCTACAGGTCTGCAGGGCCGCACGGAGCCCAGAGCTACAGGTCTGCAGGGCCGCACGGAGCGCAGAAGGAAAGCTGTCTACTTACCCTCTCCACCAGAGCCGAAGCAAAAACAACACCGGGCTACCTGCGAGGGCAAAACCAACAGTCAGGCGGCTTGCTTTCTGCTTTTCTATCTCCACACTGGTTAAGAACTAAAGGCCACCTATGTGCCAAACCTCCTCCATCTGAACTATATCCCAAGCCCCGAACTGCACGCTTCACTCCTTCGAAAGGTTCTGATCACGTGTGTTCTTCCAAGACGCTCTGGGGGCTAGTGACAGGAAATCAGGACATGGAGGTGAGCCACCCAGATCCCGTTCCAAGGTGCTCCCTTAGTGCTTGCTCAGCTACTGCGAGGCTCTAGAAGGCAGCTCCAGGCTTTGCCCCAGCTGTGGGTTGCCCCACCCTCGAGGGAGCCTATCCTGGGCAACCCACACAGAATGACCGCTCACGGCAGGGCGGTAAAGGCGCAGCCACTGACCCCTGGGGGACAGCTCTGATGGGTCGTGTATCTGCTCCGAGTGCCCGGGGGGTGAGCAGTGGCTCTGTCCAGCCTGCAGTGCCCTTCGACCTCACCCTCTGCCCCATGCTGCCCCCTTCCCTCCTTCCACATGTGTTGATCCCTAATAAACACCCGCATATCAGGCTCTGCCTCGGTGGCTGCTTCTGGAAAACTCAACCTGGAACACAAAGTGAGTGAGACAAGGTCGCCACACTCATGGCGCGCACTCCTGGTGCTTTGCTCTACTTGCTACTTGATGAGATCCTCTTCAGCGCCTGGGGCTGGGATCATTATCCTGTTTACACGTGAGGAAACTGGGGTCCCGCAGGCTGAATAACTGGCCTGAAGTCACAAAATTAGGTGACAGACCTGGGAGAGGAACGCAGTGAACCCCAATAGGCAGCACATGGTATCTAGGAGATGGTGGGGCTGACAGACTCAGAAAGGGTAAAACAACTAAGGGATCTGGGGCCAGGAGGCCTGCCCACATTTCCTATGAAAATCGGGCTCTGAGCTGGCTGCCTCATGGGGGCAGGGGTGCTGGGGACAGCGATGGATGGGATGCTTTCCTTTAACAGTCCTTGGTTCCTTCCAAATGTCATGCCATGTTTCTGACCTACTCAAAACAATAAACAATTTAAAAGAAAAATCAGGTTACGAAAAATTACTCCATGATTCCAGAAGTACTCCGGTAAACAGAGTAAGAAATGCTACACACGCCAGGACAGTCTGCGAAGTGCTGGGTCCTCAGCACCTTCCGGCTAACAACAGTTTCACGACAAAGAACACAGAGCCAGGGGCAAGGACGTGGGAGCTTGAGCCTTCGTCCCATTTATACATCTCAAAGCCAAGCCCTTTTTCCTTCGTGCATCAAGGAAACTTGTCATAGAGGGATTGGCTCTGACAGAATCTTGGATCAAGTGATACCGTCTAAGATTCACTACTTCATTCAATGGGGCCAAGACATCGTATGCTGGGGTCCCAGTTCTTTTGAAGCTTAAGTTACAAGAAATGACTAACTCTCTCTTTCAAAGGTATATCCTGTGAAATGTGAAGCAAGGAGTTAGCAAACCAACTTCCATCCTGTGTGCTCTCCAGTTCAGAGGGAAACGCTGGGGCTCTTTCCTTGGAATGCGAAGAAAAACATCCTCTCTTAAATCTAACTCGGAGACTTGCTGTTCTTTGCACTTTAACTGTGTACACAATGGGGATATTGAAGCCAGAGAGGTCCAACCTCAGCAGGGGGTGACCCAGTCAGCGGTGTGAACAACCACTTGCCTTCTAGAGGCCATTCTCTTCTGGAGAATAGGCAGTAACCCATTCAAACTCAGCACAGTTTTCTCCTTCTTCAAGAGACAGAAAGAGCTGGTGAATGATACTGGCAGACTGACAACCCCTCATAATGGTCCACTATCTCCAGGTCAGGTGCAGGGAGGGCCATCCCCAGAGACCCACTGCAGAACAAAGTGCGCATATCTGGACAGACGCCAGGGCTCTTCCTCCATGCAGCCGGGGTTGGACGCCAGGCAGAATCAGCAGAGAGCAGCTGAATCTCGGGCAGTGGTGGTTAGGAACACAGCATAGACTCTGGAACCAGAGGGCATGGTTTACACGCTGGCAAATCAAAAGTTTCAAGGACTTAACTTTTCTGTTTTTCCCCCTTCTGTGAAATGGAGATAAAACGCTCCTTGGGTTTCTTTGAAGATTAAGTGAAGTCACAGATGTAGCGCTTAGAACACAGCTAGTCTTAGCCATCATCGGAACCTCCTGTTCGTTCCATCCTTGGGGTCAGGGCTGAGTCTCTTCCTGGCTGCCTCCATCTGATCAGACCTTTTGTGACCTTGGTGGATGTTCCACTGAGGGCCCCAGAAAAAAGGCGTTTGCACAAGAAAGAAAATGACATTCTGCTGACCGACAGGCAAATGCTGACCAGCCTGGTTCTTCGGACGCCGACTGTTCACCATTCTTCTTCGCCCCATGGGATGGCCCGCCTGCTGGCGCTGCTGCAGTTAACAAGCTCACGTACAGGCAGTGCCCAGCAGGGCGGCACAGAGCGCAGGCGCGTTCCTCCCCTCTCCTTCCCACAGCTACCCTATGACCTCATGGCCGTGCTGTGTACGGAGAGCGCAGACAGGTAAAGACGAGGGGGATGGGCTAGAAGTTAAGACAACCCGCACACATTCTGTTACAACAGAGGAAACGAGCAAAGAGCAGCCCAACGAGCTACCCAGGCCTCTGGTGGGAGCGGGGCGGCCGAATGCCACACCAGAGGCCAAATTTGTTGGAGGAAGATCAAGGATTTGTTTTAATCCTGTAGTATATTCAGGACATTTCTTTTCCTGGACGAAAATTGTATTCCTTCCTGAGGAGAAAAATGGGATCGTGGAATACAGACCACTAAGGATGCAAATAAACACATAAAAAGCCTTCTGAAAAATGGGTCTTCTGAGATGAAGCAGGGCCAGAAAAGGAAATAAGCTTACTTCCAGGTCAGGAGCTGCGTACCGCCCCTGCAGAGCATCCGAACTTGATCTGGTCGTCGATGTCAAACTAAGAGATAAACAAAAAAGGTCAGCAAGGCCTATTGACGTGTTATATCACATAGAAGGAGGGCAGAGTCTCCTGGCGGAGGCTCCAGTGAGAGGCTCACTCTAACCTACAGTCCTGCTTAAATACAAGTTGTCTATTTTAACAACCCACTTTATTCCAAAATTGCCTGACCTGTTCGATGGCTGATGTTTTTTTCCCATGTTGCATGAGATCATTTTATGCAAAGAGAAGTTTATAGGTTAAAAAAGATAAAAGTCGTTTTTTGATCCTATTATCTTGTTTTTCACTATTGGTTTCCGCTTCTCCTCCCTCAAATGCCAATAATTTTCAGATTTCATTTTTATCTTTCCCCTCCCTTTGACTAGTCTCACTTAGAAGGGATCAAAAGCAATGAAAGAAGCCAGAAATGGCAACAAAACGCAAAGGCACGAAAAGCAAAGGTCATCACTATTTTCTGTGATAATCAGCCTTTGGCAGAGCAAGGTTTTCTGTTTGGAAATTCAGCACAGAGTAGTTATCAGTGTGATTAAAAAACATTCTTCCTGCCACTCTCCCCATGCCTAGAGAGGTAAAATGTTATAAAATCTGGCTTACAGGGGTAAAAAAAAAAAAAAAAGTATTTATTTTTCCTGGGGGAAAAAAAGGACCATTTTAAGCAAATAGAAAAATATTCAATATATATGAATAATCTTTACAGATTGATTTAGCAAATATTTACCGAAGGTGTGCCATGTGCCAGGCCCTGTTCTAAGCACTGGGGACTCGGTGAAACACACAACAATCCCTGCCCTCCTGCAGCAAATGCGCTAGCCTGGGGGCGGAGGGGCTAGTGGAGAGGCAGGAATTAGCAGACCCATTTCAACGGAATAAACTGCAAGACGCAGCACTACCTTCTCTGCTCATTCTCATCCTCTCTCCCAAGGAGAGAAGAGATCAGTGAGATGCAAATAAACAATAAAAAGTTTTCCTCATAAAAAGGTCCTCTGGGATCCAAGAGCATTGCTTCTTTTGTGGTCCACTCAAGTCCAATGGCATCACTTTCACGTCTGCTTTGAACAGATGGATGTTAATGGAGGCCCGCTCCACTCCCACCTCCTGACTTTGAACCTGGTCTGAGGAAGGATAGAAACAATTCCCAATGGCTGTGCACCCAAGAAACACATACACCTTGCTCCTGCACTCAAGGCATGCTCCATTTTGTGCATATGAATTATGATTTCACACAGTACATCGTTTCCATGGAGGAAAATGTAACTTAACTTTAGGAAGAGATCAATATCTGGAATTTTCATCTGAAAGATAATATTTATTCTTTAAAAAAGTTCAAATAAATATTCCATTTCATAAATTCTTGGGAATAAAATGGTTTCAGAAAAGCAAAGCTTTTGATCCTGGCACCTCTGCCACTTTGCTTCCATCATCAGAGAACACTTTAAAAGGGGAAGCTTTTGTTCTTCTAAAAATACCTATAATCAGTTCATCATTAGTGACATGTGACTTCTATAAGTAGATGTTACCATAAAATAAGGTCTTCATTCAATCATGGCCTTTACCCACAAAACACTCTTCTTAAAATTACTGAGAAAATATTGTTTTTACAAACTCTTTAAAAGCCTAGGAAATTCTTATTGTCTGCACTCTGGCTATTACTAAGACCCATCTGGTCGGCACAAGACAACAATTCCCGGATTATCCATAACCTCTTCCCTTCCAGGGCTAAGGCCTGAGTGACTTTAACCCAGTACTTCCTGTGGGGGTGGGAGGAGCCTGACAGCATTTGGTTGGGACAATGCTTCAGTGGACAGAGAAGGTCTAATCACCTTATTTGTTTACTATCTCGAGCACTCTCTCACCAAAAGCCAGGGGCATCTTGCAGTTGTTGTGACAACCAAAAAAGAAAAACGCCTCCCTGCTACCCCCAACCCCTCCCAACCTCTGTCATGCCCAGAATCTCTTCCATATTGGAAGAATGATTTGCAATGCAGGTGCCCCTCCACATCTGCTTCAGCGGTTCGGGAACTGGCCAAACTCCACTAGGTCACAGAAAATCTCTAGACAACGCGTCCAGACTTTCCTATCGGAGACCACAGATTCTGCCCCCGACAAACTTACAGGGCCCTTGAGAGATCCCGTGACTGTTCTCAGACTTGGTATAATCAAGTTCAGTTATGTTCCCAGTGGAAACCAGAGATGGTGAAAAGGGGTCCTCAACATGTTCCTGATGCAGAGACATGAAAACTTCTAGCTGGCAGGTTAGGCAGTAACAGGATTCCCAAAAGGTACTCCCCCCACCCCCTTCTTAAATAAAAGCAGTAGGTCCAGAACACACCAAAAGAATAGATAACCCTCCTTGATTTGCCAACTTTTCTCCATTTAAACCAATCTCTCCAGTGCCATCTTACCAATCTTGCACCTATTTCCATATGGTCTGCTATAGTGCTGTGAAATGTCCCATTTGGAACTAGCAAGTTGTTTGACCTTTACTAAAGATTCTTAGTTTTTCCAATTTTGTTCTCAAATTCCTAAGACAGCTGAAAAAAGAGTTATTTTTTTCTCTTAAGCATAGCTAAAACTGAAATAGCCGGGGAACATTTTACAGCACAAATGCCTCCTAATAATGCAATTATGCAAGTCATGCAGCTGATTGTTCCACCTAAGTGAAGGACCTTACTCCAAGTCTTCCCAGGGCGTGGGTGGGGGGTGGGGGGGGTGTGTGGAGAATGACTATGAACCTGTCTCTCCCAATACGCCAGCAAAGGAGATGTAAGGAAAGGTTTCCTGAACTGGGGGAGAAATATAGGAGCAGTCTCCACATCTCAATTTTCCTTATGTGTACAATGAGGGAATTGAACTTTTCTTTTGTTGGGGGGGTGGGGGTGGGGTGCACAGCTTGTGGGATCTTAACTTCCCAACCAGGGATGAAACCCGGGCTGTCGGCAATGAAAGGACAGAGTCCTAACCACTGGACCGTCAGAGAATTCCCAAGAGGGAATTGAACTTCATCGACTCCATGATCCTGTCTCATCTGACAGTTTGTGAACTTGAATCCAACAGAATAACAATTTCAATCAAAATCTAGAGACCAAGGAGGGACTTAAGGAATAGCTGGGGGAGGCCAGGGCCTATGACAGCAAGGATCCAGGCCTAAGGGGGTACAGGGGCACCCGCTTATAGAAAGAGCCATCAGGGGACTCCTGACGGGGTCCGGGCTGTGACATTTCTTTACAGCATAATGCCTGGGTACAGTAGAAGAGGCTTTGGGAGAAAGGGCAGCCTCAGTTGGAAAGCTGGCGAGTGAGTTTTGGCTGAGCCCTTCTTCCAAGCTAAGACAGCCAAGAGTAAAACATCCTCATAGTGAGTGCCCAGAAGCAGGACTTGGGACAGAGAGCCAGAAAGTGAGACTGGAGGCCATCATGAGAGCCTCCTAAAGAAGTGTCTGAGAGCGAGAGAGTGTGTCGGGGGTGAGGAGACTCCAGTTGGGTGAGAACATAGCACAGCGAGCCTCTAAGATCTTACCAAAACAAGTTAACCCCAATCCCAAGCAATCCTGGACTTCCATTGAAAACAGGTGATTTCTTCTCCCTTCAACGCACACACCACCCAATCTTCTGGCTTCCTACAGAGTCTATGGAGAATTCTAGATATTCCTGCAATCATCTTCAAATGACAGTTTTCGCCCAGGCAGCACAGCCTCCTTCTGTAGTATCTTCCAATCTCTCAATCCTCTGAGTCTAGGAAAGTCAAGATTTGAAACACTCCTAATTGGGTCACCTCTCACACCTCCCTGTTCAAGGCCCTCCTAGGCTGAACTCAGTACCCCTTGAGCTCCAAGATGCTTGGTATAAAGTTCTCAAAGCCCATTCCTCCTGGAGCTGTGGTGGGTAATCAGAGCAAACATCAGTCACTCAGACACCCTCACCCCACCCTGTGCAGCACTTCACTGACCCCTGAGGAATCACCTGGCATCACCAGGCAGTGTGTCCGCGCCATGTGTTACACCAATACCCTGGAGCTGCCTGGCTACTCCTCATCTCCACTCGGTGTGGCTGCTGTTTTCTGTCTCCTCGTTCCTTTGCACACTATGGTTTTGCAGTTTGATTACCAGCATTCAAAAACGTTTGTTGGGCTTCCCTGGTGGCGCAGTGGTTGGGAGTCCACCTGCCGATGCAGGGGACACGGGTTCGCGCCCCAGTCTGGGAAGATCCCACATGCCGCGGAGCGGCTGGGCCCGTGAGCCATGGCCACTGAGCCTGCGCATCCGGAGCCTGTGCTCCGCAGCGGGAGAGGCCACAACAGTGAGAGGCCCGCATACCGCAAAAAAAAAAAAAAAAAAAAAAGTTTGTTACTGGCATTTAGACAGATGTTAAGTAGCAGCTGTCAGCTTTGAAATTTGTTATCTTTTGGGAATATCAGATTAGACCTTACCAACCTCCACTAAAGTGCCTCTAAATTCCAAAAGGAGCAATGTTTCATTCATCATTTCTCACTCAAGGGTGGCAGTGAAAATCTAACAGGGTGGAAATTCCACACCACAAACCAACACCACTGGTGGCAGTTCCATCAGCACATTAAATAGCATTTTTGCCATCTTTTCCATTGATGGGCTTATAGCAAATCTATGCCCTATTTTTATCTAAGGGCACAAACATTTTTTATCATGCAGGATTAGGCATTCAGCAACTCAAAAAACACATGATTTTATTGTATCCAATATCTTTACAGCCTTTTTTTTTCTGATAGCACAAACAAAAGAAACACTAGCTCATTGTAAAAAAAAAAAAAAAAAAATTTTTTTTTTTTTTTTTTAGAAAAAAACAGAAAAAAGTTATCCCTAATACCACCACTCTTACAAGCTTGGTTTATCTCCTTGCAGGAGTTTTTCTACATGTGTAAATACAACTATATTTTATTTTAAAATGGAATATTCTACACTTATAGTATAGTAACCTACTTTCTCCTCACTGGATTTACCAATATTTTTTTACATACCAATGCAGAAAAAAATGTGAGTGACAAATTGCAAAATTAGCCATGTTGCTGACACTTCTCCCCAAAGCCCAACAATAACAGACTCAGGAAGGAAAAACTTAAGAAAGGAAGGGCCGAGAATCAGCATTAAAATGTGGGTGGCCTTTATGGCTTTCCTGAAAACATTCATTGATGAGGGCCCGAATCAGTGAACAAGTATGGAATTAATAACGGTGCAAGGCCAGAAACCGGTCACCACAGTCCCTTCTGCTGCATCATGGAAAGGCTGTCACCACATCACAGACAGGCTGAGAGCTTGCACGCGTTTGAAAGCTTGATGCATGACTGTGAACACGTACTTTATAAAACTCAGTTCTCTTGTCTACGTCTGTCATCTGTCTATGTCTGTTGGTCTCTCTCTATGGCATTAGGGGGTGTTAGAAGCTCTAAGAGAAAAAGCCAACATGCTCAGAGAGACATTCTTTTTATACAAGCTATCACCACCAGGATAGTACAGTTTTGTCCAGAGGAAGATTACCATGTGCCTGTGACTAGCTGAAATTTTTAGACACTGAAATATAACAAACGAGGGACTTCCCTGGTGGTCCGGTGAGTAAGACTCCATGCTCTCAATGCAGGGAGCCCAGGTTCGATCCCTGGTTGGGGAACTAGATCCCGCATGCATGCCACAACTAAGAGCCCACATGCCGCAATGAAGATCCCGTGTGCCGCAACTAAGACCCGGCATAACCAAAATAAATAAATAAATAAATATACATATATATATATATTTTTTAATAAAAATAAAGAAGAAATATAACAAACGAAATGTAAAACACAGGAGTAAAACCTAAACATGAAAGGGTTACTGTCAAAGGGAAGCTTGATCATCAGTGAAATATGTACCTGAAGTAAGAAACTTATCATTCCTACCCTTTACTTTTCTCCTTCTCGTATCTTCTACAGATTTTGAAGGTGGAATAAACCTCACCCCAAGCATCTGCAACACAGCCTGTTTATGTATCACACTTACTTTTGGAAGAATGACTTCGCCTCCTTAATAGCAATGTGGGTTTTAGCATAAAAGAAAAGGGATGTTTCCTGTCTTTCCTGGACCAAGCACAAAATGACTGTGCATGGAGTACTTTGTACTCTTTCCATCAACAAGAGAACAAACGATATTTCCGCTGGAGTAGAAAGTTGCCAAAACATTCTGGCACATTCCACCTCTTCCTCACTTTGTGCCCCCTTACCCTCCAAAAATGCTTATGCAAGTAGTACTCAACCGTCTGTTAAAGCATTGCAACGTACCATATATATTTATTTTATTTACCACATAGAAATACAAGTTAGGCAAATGAAGTCCAAACACCTAGATTTCATGCTGTAATACCACCTTTTTACTTCAGGCTACATTTTCCCTCCTCCTCAGATGGTATTTGTTTGGCTGCCTCACACTGCTAAAATGTATTTAAATTCTCCTCTTTTACTTTTAAAGTCTGCAAAGATGGCCTTAGGTAACTCCTGAAACTTACCAGGAATACAAGATGCATGCACACAACAGAGTGGTACCCAGTCCAGCAACCAAGTTTTTGTCTCTGTACAGGTCCTGACCAAAGTCAGGCACGCAGATGGTGACATTCTTCCCATGTTGATCTAGAACTTGTGAAGAAAAGGGAAAGGAATCAGAGCCACATTAGAAAAGCCCGCTGTTACTCAGGGATGCAGTCACTTTGAGAAAATTCATGCAGTGCGGAACAGTGAGACTCAGCACTGGAAGCTTCTCCTCTACTGTCCCACTCGACTCAGACTAGATTGTTACTACTGTGAAGCACCCTCTGCCACCTAGGAAGCCTCTCGGAGCAAGACCCTCGGGTTCCAGTTTAGTGCTAAAGGGATCTTCAGTCCCAGGACTTGCTAAGAGTCATGCTATTTTTCAGTACTATTGAAACGATAGTAAAGAGTAAACTTAGGTCATTTTTCAGTTGATTGGGCAGTTGATTGGCAGGTAGCGTGCAGCTAACTGAGAGCATCCTCCATGTCTATCCTCCCTGGAGGAGTGTCAAGACTATTACATCAAACAGGAACCTGCAGGAACTGCTATCTGGCCGACAGCCTCCACCCAGATGAGAAGTCATTTTACTATTGGTAACAGGACAGTCATGACATCTTACGGCTGTAACCTGGGAACCTCCTCAAGTGGTCTAGAGCTTTAAAAAATTGTGAGAGGCTACATAACAAAGATTTGTATCATATTACCATCACTAGTCGTTTACTTTTTATCTATCACAGAGTCTTCAATTTTGAACACCCAAGCTGGGTCTGTTCGCCAACTCTGCCCAAAAATAAGGAACATAAACATAAAATAACAGGCTAGAAACCATTTTACAAACATGCACATTCTAAGAGTTTAAAGTTGGACTAAAATTATTGCTGGTGCTCCCACTTGAAACTGTAAACTGTGTGTGCTGTGGTTTAAGGAATCTTTATTCTTAGGCCAATGAAAATTTTCTTTACAAAACTGACCAAAATATGAACTTTGCTATTTAAGTAGCACCACCCAAAATTAAAAATAAAAGTTTTTTTCTGTATTTAAGTGATACCTGCCATTAAAAAGAAAAATGTTGTAACCAAAAACCCCGTTAAGTTAAAAACAGAGATTAATACATAAATAGTCAAAACACTCATAAAAGTCTTAAATAGAGTAGACTTAAATAAACTTAGAGTCAAGAGAGATTTAAAAAAAATATATCCAGGATAGACTATACTTAATATAAGATGTACAATTATATTTGCATTGTACTATAAATAGCTATAAAGGCAAGACCCATATGTAGTACATGTATATGCTAAAAGTTTCAAATTATCTTTGCATTTGCTTTCTAAATTTAAAAAAGGAAAACAACTTCAATGTTCTATTCTAGAGAAAAGAGAGTACATGTATTTCACCTGATGTATATAAGATAAAATGTACCCAAACATACTCACATGTATATGAGTATACATTTATATACACATTTACATATCACAAAAGTGATAAAGATGATGAAATATAATGAGTTTGGAAATCAACACAAGAAAATCTGGTCCTTTACTGGGAAAGCTTATAATATAATAGTGCTTTTATAGTTCTCAAATATTCATTGCAACCACTCTACGAGAATAATAGGGCACCCTTTATATAGCACCTACTACATGCCAGGAACTGTACTTATACTTACATACACACACATACTCATTGAAATCTTAAAAACCACCCTATAAAAGAAGAATTTTATTTAATTATCTTCTTAAAATAATAATTAAAATTCTTATTTTAGGGGCTTCCCTGGTGGCACAATGGTTAAGAATTCACCTGCTAATGCAGGGGACACAGGATCGAGCCCCGGTCCGGGAGGATCCCACATGTCACGGAGCAACTAAGTCTGTGCGCCACAACTACTGAGCCTGTGCTCTAGAGCCCACGAGCCACAACTACTGAGCCTGAGCACCACAACTACTGAAGCCCGCGTGCCTAGAGCCCGTGCTCCGCAACAAGAGAAGCCACCACAGTGAGAAGCCCACGCACCACAAGAAAGAGCAGCCCCTGCTCCTGCAACTAGAGAAAGCCCCACATGCAGCAACAAAGACCAGATGCAACCAAAAAAAAAAAAAAATCTTATTTTAAAGGCGAGATATCTAGGGAGAGAAAAGTTACTTCATACAAGTTACTTAAGTGGCAGAACAACTCCCATGCTCTTTCTACTCTCTGTTACAGTCAGAGAAATGATCACCTAAAGAAAATTAATAACCATCTAAAAATAATAATAAAAAATAGAGCAAAAAATTTTTTCTTGAATATTTTTGATTATTTCTTGAACATTTGAGTATTTCTGAGCAGGAAAATGCAGATTAGGCCTCAAAGCAAACTCAACAGCCCTCCTTAGTTCACGTCTTTCCTGAACAGCAGGAAGACTCAGGAGAAGGAAGTTTCATGTTCATATCCCATGTTGAGGACCTCATTTAATGAAGAAGTCTAGATCATCTCTCTATTTTGATGTGTCGTATCCCTGATACTTAAACGATTGCTCACAGAGACATAGTGCTCACTCCACAAATGACAACATTCATCCTGCAAGCACAGGCTCCCTAACAAGCTGGCTTACCTACTTCTACAGGTTTGCTGGACAGAGCTGAGAACGTGAGATACGTGACGTAGCAGCTGATGAGACCCGACTGCAGTAACCCAGAGTGCGGTTGTCCTGGAGAATGAGAAGAGACAGTGTTTTAAATCAATGATGAGAAAGCATATGTGCCTTAAAAAAACAGGTCTCCCCCAAATGATATCCCTCCAACTTGGAGCCCCACCCTTCAGGGTAAGAAGAGGTACGTAATGTGTTTCTCAGATGACACCAAAACATTTGGGGAGGGGGCGGGGCGGGGAGTGATACACTGAACCTAACTGCTGTTTTAGAGATGACAAGTTCTACGGAGTTCTCTCCCAACACCCTATTTTGATAATAACTACAGCTGTACTGAAACATATTGCCTGGTCTCCGTGAGGTTCATAACATTAGTTCTTAAATCACAAAACCTCCAAAGAAAATTTACCGTCGTTATTTGTGAGATCACATAGTTTAGTGGGGTAAATAAATGATGGATTTTATAGGGAGGGCCTGGATTCCAGATGGGGAGAAAGCTCGTATCTGTCAATGGACAAAAAATCCTTTGGGAATACCAGAGCTGGTCCAAACCAAAGAAGAAGGCTATGGGACTGAGCATTCACTGGGAAAAGGGTTTCAATGTTACAATATTTAAATTAAACTGTTCGGATGGTTGAGAGTAACCAAGATGTGATAAAAGGGATTTATCCTTTTTTTGGTGAAATTTTCAACCACCTGCAGACATAAAAGGATTTAGTTTCACCCAGTCTTCCATTTGATTAAATTTATTCCCAGAGTTATAATTATTAAATTATAATGACCCATAAAGGTAAAAAATAGGCCCTTTCATAATGTTGCTCTTTGGCATGGGAATAAGACTCACCTTAACAATTAATGGCATTAAACCAAATATTTCAAAATATTATAACTATTTCAAAAAGTAGGATTTAACCCAAAGCACATTTTAATCTGAATACTAATGCTTTAGGAAATTCTTAATTGATCAATTAAAGGAACTGGTGGAGTAATAACCATCTCAATTTCAATAATGAACTTCCATCATCTCTTCCTTTTAGCTTTGAAACAACCATGAGCAAGATCAGGCTCACAGGTTTCTGTTGGCTTTGCAGAGGAAGGATTGGGGTGTGAGAACGGTTAGCTCCCAGAGCTAGCTGCTGGCAGAGCCAGGATCGGATTTCCTGCTTCCTGACTCTGGGACCACGCTGTCCTCAATTTGTGGTCCACAGGGGTCTTAAGTGAAAGATGAGCCCCAGAACAGCTCCTTCCGTAGCCCTCTCACTCATTCAAGTTTTACACAGAGTTCACAGGGAAGAGCTAAATATCCAGTAAAGGTGTTTTCCATTGAAAGGCTCCTTGTAGTGCATTATGTAATGGCAACATCTATCTCCTTATTTATTGGCTTCATTACACTCAAATCTTGGACACAAGGCATGCGTGACTATCACATTCGCCCCAG
This sequence comes from Delphinus delphis, assembly GCF_949987515.2. Classification (NCBI taxonomy): domain Eukaryota; kingdom Metazoa; phylum Chordata; class Mammalia; order Artiodactyla; family Delphinidae; genus Delphinus; species Delphinus delphis. The sequence goes on along the minus strand of NC_082685.1, from coordinate 109,736,072 downwards.
TGTGGGGCATGAAGGGGACACTGGGGTCCCACCTTTCCTATTGCTGATCCACCCATGGTAAATTAAGGAATGACCATAATTTCCAAAAAGGGAGGGGTGTTGCTCAAAGACATTTATAATATGAATAAGAATGGAAAAAAAAACTGTGCTTACGATCTTGGACACAGGGTGAGATGGCTACCACTGAAATAAGCAGACACAGGCCTCCGTTTACCCCCAGAAGAATTTTATTTTCCAGGCAACCATCTTTCTGTGTATAAAACACTGCCATCAAAATCAAGCCTCCCGTGGCGATGGAGTACATGATGAGAGTCACCAGGGACAGAGAGGCGTACCACAGCTTGTTGCTAGCTGTGCCTGCGGTCCTGTTTCTCCAGGAAGTGGAGAAGAGGAAGGGGAGAGAAGACAGGTCAATTGATTCTCCGACAGCATCTATCATCCCTCAGGCATTATTCACTAATGCTATCAGGCCCCAGCCCATAGTAATGAGTTATCCAAAGGCCTATCATTTTACCCACTAGAAGCTAGAAGGTACAGGTAAATATGCAAAAAGTTCTTGGCTCAAGGATAGAATTTTTTCTAAACACTGATAAAATTCCATCTTTGACTCAAGTGTATTCATCAGCTAAAATGAATACACCACAGACTTTATTCTAGCTTCCCCGTTCTGGATGTCAATTACCCTGGGACAGGTTTTGGCAGTATTAAAAAGTGGCTCTTTGCTGGAGTTGGAGTTTTCCCCATAAACACAGAGCCTGGAGGTGCCAGTCTCTTAGCCAAGTGCTGCCAGCAGCTCCTGCTGACACTCATCTTCCCTTTAGGGAGAGAGAAGCAAATGAACTTCACCCGGAGAAAGACTGGCTGACCTCAGCTCTTCTGTCTCTGCACTGAAAAGGAGAATCTGTACTAGTTCTGCTTCTCCCAAACAATGCCAGGTATGATTAAGAAGTTTGACATTAGAAAAAGTGAAGACAGGAATTCCCTGGTGGTCCAGTGGTTAGGACTCAGTGCTCTCACTGCCAGGGGTCCAGGTTCAATTCCTGGTTGGGGAACTAAGATCCCGCAAGCCACGCAGCACGGCCAAAAAAAAGAAAAGAAAAGGGGGGGGGGGTGGAGAATAAAATCAGCCGGGAAAAGAGTAGAAATTTTAATGGGATTTACAATAAAGAATCTAAAAGAGGAGGTTAATGTGCTCTCTGATTTATGTAAACATTAATAAAGGGATGGGAGAAATAAGTAGTGATTTAACAATCTACAGAAACTGTTCAGAACAAAGAAAAGAGGGCTTATTGATGCTAAATGAAGAGGACAGAACAACAGGGGGATGGACTGAATCACTGTCATCTGCCTTAGGATTCAATTGCCCTTTGTAACCACACTCTCACAAACCTTCACAGAGAAAGCAACATACTTACTATCTTCACAAAGCTGGAGAGTGTTCAAGCAACCCAGCTAAAATGTTTCAATTATGAAGTTACTGCAGCCCGGAGACAAAGAAAACAGGGAGGAAAGGCCAAAATGACAATGACCATCATATTCCTGAAACGGAGCCAGGTGCTCCGATGACCACAGTTATTCTAACAGGGAAGGCACACAAAGCAAATGAAGAGAAAATGAAACTAGAGAAAGGAAGGAGCCAAATGGTAATCGACGACAGGGAGAGAAAATGGATTAAGTAGAAAAAGGTGAACACTGCTGACCAGTGTGTAGGTGGGGTCCAGCTGTTTCCTCACTAGTCTTTTGGGCTATGTTATTACTATAAGAAGGACTTTCTTAACAGTTAATTTATGCTTAGATTCCCAAGGTTAAATCTTCAACCCTAACCTCTCCTCTCAACTCCAGGCTCCTATTATCCAACTGTTAATGTCTTCGCTTGGAGGTCTAATCTGCATGTCAAACTTGGCAGGTCCAGATTAACTTCCCAATATTCAAACCTCCATCCCCAAACATGCTCTTCTGTGATCTTCCCAACCTCAGAACATGGCAATTCCATTCTTCCCATTAGGGGTGGGGGTGGGGGTGGGGGGAGATTAAAGAACTGCAGTTGCTCTTGACTGCTGTCTTTTTCTCTCCCTGCTCCTCTCCTCTCCCCACCACCATGCCATCCCCAGCAGCAAATTCCACTGCTTCCAACTTCAGACTATATCAGAATCTGACTGCTGCTACCATGTGGTTTGCACTCTTCCCTCACCACTGGGGTCCAGCCACAGTGGATGTCCCTGTGCCCCTTAAAGAAGCCAGCACGATCCTGCCTTAGGCTCTCCCCAACTTCCTTCGTCTCCCTCACACCTCGTCATGAAAGCCTTTCCCTGCTCTGCTCACCCCAACTCCCACACCCTTTCTTTTTCTCCAGAGCACTTTTCACCATTAAACCTAGTACGTATTTGCTTGATTATAAGTTGATTATCTATCGCCCCTCTCCCCAGGAGAATGTAAGCTCCACAGAGCAGGACACGGTTGCATTCACTGCTGCTCTCCTACTGTCGAGTGCCCGGCAAATAATAGGTGCTTAATGAATATTGGTGCAAGGACTGCCAACTGTCAGAGGATAACTGGAGGCAGCAATGGTGGCAGAGTGGCTGTGATTCCTGCTGCTCCAGACTCAGTTGGTCCTCCCAATGACATCTGCTATAGACACCCCAAATAAGTGCTGTGACTTATTATCTTTATACTCTTGGTGCCCGGCACACAGTTAATAGTCCAAAAATTTTGAATCAGTGCTCAATAAGAAGCCCTTGGATGGAGATTAGAAAAAGACCGGGCAGTGGGGAGGAGTGTATGGACACAGAAGCAAGCAGGTTATCAGGTTAGGAAAGATGTCTGGGCTCAGGCTTTGGGTGAGGGTTAGGAGTAAACAAAACCCAACAACAACATTAATTTAAAATCCATAAAATCTAATAAATAAATAAATAAAATCTAGAAAATGGGTCTTTATTAGAAACACCTAAATAGGGCTTCCCTGGTGGCGCAGTAGTTAAGAATCTGCCTGCCAATGCAGGGGACGTGGGTTCAAGTCCTGGTCCGGGAAGATCCCACGTGCCGCGGAGCAACTAAGCCCGTGCGCCACAACTACTGAGCCTATGCTGTAGAGTCCGTGAGCCACAACTGCTGCGCCTGTGTGCCCAGAGCCCGTGCTCCACAACAAGAGAAGCCACCGCAATGAGAAGCCCGCGCACCGCAACGAAGAGTAGCCCCCGCTCACCGCAACTAAAGACCCAATGCAGCCAAAAAAAATAAAAATAAATTAATTAATTTAAAAAAAATGCAACTCCCTCCAAAAAAGAAACACCTAAATATACTGTTTACTTTTTGTTATTTCAGTTTTAATATAGAACTGATGCTTCGAATTATAAAAATTGACCTAGAAAGTGTCAAAAACAAGACAACAGGCTTAGAAAGGAGTCGCTTATGCTAAGCCCCACACCACCAAACCAACACAACTTAGAGTTTCAGCTCTCCCAGAAACGGAAACTTAAACCAGTCAATCAGGAATCCCCTGATTAGCACTAGTTATGTCACCTAACTGGTAGATGCCTGCCATCCCCTGAAGGGAAGTTACCTCACAATAACCAACCTGCTTTTTTGCCTAATATAACTTCCTTGTCCCTGCTCTCTGCTGCCTATGAACGTCTTTTATTTTGTACAGCTCCTCGGAGCTCCTTTCTATCTGCCAGATTGGAGGGCGCCCAATTTGAATCAATTTTTGCTCGGACAAACTCTTAAACTAAATTAGATGAATTTACATAAAAATAACAATACTTGTACATTTCCTAGCTTAATCCTAATTTTAGGCAGACCAACCAGCTGTGAGTATGTGGACAAAAGAGATTTTATTGGGACACTGGCCTCAAAGCCGGGACAACAGCAACATCAATCGTTGCAAAGCTCTTAAGCCATTCCTATTGGGTGGTTTCTGGAAAGTTTTTAAAGCAATCAAACTCTTCCAAAATGCCCGTTAAAACTTGGCATCGATAATTAGTCCCAGAAAATGGCTTCAGAATCAATCAAAACATTAAAGTCAGAGTAAAAAAGCACAAGTATTCTCAAGGAAGCATACTATTTAATGGGCAAGTCAGGCACTCAGTATCAAAGATATTAGTATTTTATCATAAGTTCCTTACTCGAAGTTTATTTGTAAAAATTTTAGAAAAAAGTGTGATGCATTCCTTTTGTCAAATAAAAAATTCAGAATGAAAGTACATAAGAATCACCAGGGAATTCCCTGGTAGTCCAGTGGTTAGGATTCCACGTTTTTACTGCCAAGGGCCCAGGTTTGATCCCTGGTCTGGGAACTAAAATTCCACAAGCCACATGGTACAGCGCCCCCGCCCCCCCCCCCCCCCGGAAAAAAGAATTATCATCGATGGAAAGAATGGTATTTAATCAATTAAAATGCATTTCCAACTTACTGTGCATATTTCTTCTGTATAACTGAGAACAGGGTCACATAAAACTATAGTCAACCATTTGACTTATCTTTAGGAAAACTTTGCTGCCTCGAAACAAGATCTAGTAGAAGCCCCAAACATACTAGGTTTCAGGGATGACTCAAAATGCAGGACAGCATGCAATAATAAACTTATATATGTACTCAGACCTAGAAATCTGTATTATCATACAGATTAAGATTTGAGGGGAGTTCCACGGCAGTCCAGTGGTTACGGCTCTGCACTTCCAATGCACGGGGCACGGGCTCAATGCCGGGTCAGGGAGCTAAGATTCCCACATGCCGCGCAGCGCGGCACCCGCCCCCCCTCCCCAAAAATAAAGATTTGAAAAAATACCAAAACACGCCTGTAGCGCTACCTGTATGACTATTCAATGTGCTGCAAACATTTTTAAATTGGTATTTGGGTGCTTACTCCAATATTTACCAAATAATAAAATGTTTAACCTATCTTTTCACTCAGGCATCTCATGATTCGATTTTCAAAAAAACAAGACCAAAACAAAACAACTACTACTACTACCAAGCTGAGGAATATAATCAGGATGAAAAGTGTTTTGAGAGAATTTGGACAGTATATTTTGTTTTGTCCAAAATAAAAAATAAAATTCACATTCATATAGAACTTTCAGATACCCGCCCAAACAGTACAAAATAACATGATGCCTACAAAATCTACAAAATTACAAAAGCCTTACTGGATATAGCAGGCAGTTATTTTCATTCATATTTTATAAGTAAAGTAAGACAGAGCACTTCAGTGCTTTGCCCAGAGTCACAAAGAGAGTCAACCTGGCCTTAGCACCGAAGGAGCTGGACCCCTGTTTAGCTGTCACTTCCTCAATGTGGCTCAGCAAGAAATAAAACGAGCCATTAATAGTTTGGCATTCCCCATGTATTCTAGGATGTGAACTCTATTTTCAAGGCACTTAAAAAGGGTATTTTTTTTAAAGTCGGGAAGGCTTTCTAAGGTAGAACAACAGATCTTCCTAATGAAGGGGTCCTTCCCCTCTTAGGCAGTTGAGAAGGAACAAAAATTTTTTTAAAAAGAAAAGCACTATTTCATTGAATATTCTTTGCAGAAAATGAACCTCCAGCTCCAAAGTACTTTTTTCTTTTTAATCTCCTATGGATGGGAGCCTAAGATAAAGCCTACCCAAATTTTCAGCCACTAACGCAAGCACGGAGCAGGGGCTGTGAGGCGCCAGCAGTGGGGTTGAGTGTGGCTAAGTCTTAGAGCCCAAATGAGAGGGTGCAGGGAAAAGAGAGCCAAAGAGTGAAAAGCAATGAAGTGGAAAAAGGAAAAGTAGGAAGGCGAGAAAAACAGTATGGGAGAGGAGTAAATGAAGAGGTCCAAAGAGCAGGAGGGAAGGGAGAGAACAAGCAAAAATTGTTTTTGGTGTAAGCAGGCTGCTAATCGCTGGCAATACAACTCGGGGTAGAGCTCCTGTCATCATGGGCACTTTCTCTGAGTCAGAGAGTGAGTTCACGTGGAAGCTCTCCATAAAAGCACATACCAGTTCTTGTTCCATTTATGTGCAAACTCCACAAGTAAGAGGAGCTGGATGCCTATGAACAGGAAGCCTCCGACGGCTCCCACATAGCGCCAGGCTGCAAAAGAAGACCGTCCGAAAGGAGATGAGGTGACCGTCCCAAGTGTTTAACTCAAATGAGAGTAATGACTACAGTTAATTTTTACTGCAGGCTCCCTGTACCAGTAACACATTTAATTCCCACACAACCCTACAAGGTGGGTACTGCTATTACACCCACTTTACAGATGAGAAAAACTGAGAGTCTACACGTAAGCTGACAAGGTCCCATAGCCAGTAAAGGGTGGGGCTGGGATGTGAACACAGGCAATCTGGCACCACAGCATCCAAGCTTCACCTCCATGCTATAAATAAATGCCAGATATCCTAACAGATGCAGTAATTCATAAAATCAACAATGACCCTCAATTTAAAAGTAAAATCACACAATGCCAGAAAAACCAAGGATTCAAATTTCACCGGATAGAGACCCACCAATGTCCAGTGAGGAAATGAGGTTCACATGGGGGGCCACGGACTCAGGTTCTACTTCTGGCTCGGCCACAGAGAAGCCCAAACCTTGGATAAGCGCATCACATCTCTGGGTTGTCTATAATACAACTGAGCTGGGCTAGAGGATGGACAGCTAGGTCCCATCCCATTCTAAGTATATTACTCTAATATATACAAGGACCTCTGTGGAGAATAGAAAACTAGTTACCAGTATTTTAGGTAAAAAGACAACTTGGATACAACTTCCTTAAGGAGTACATAAAACCGGTATGACCCTAAGAAACTAGCTGGAGCCTGATATGTGGCTATTTGAGGGACTATGGCTGTTCCTTATTCACAATGTGAGTATTTTTACTATCTTAATAAGGAAAGTGAATCCATTTGGGTCTGAACAGTGTTCTGAACCTCTAAAACTCAGGCTTTTTTCCTCCTCCCTACCTCATATGAAGAAGGGCCCCTTGTTTCAGCTATGATTGAATGCATTATATTAAATAACTTTGGTAGGTTCTATCGATAAGGGATATAATTCAGTGTTGTACAGTTTCACATAAGGCAAGTTTAGAAATGGTCTGGAGGATGCCTTTCTTACCCCATTATAGCTACAGCAGATTTAAAGCTGCTGAGAAGCCTTGGGTTTGTGTGCAGTGCTCAGAAAGAACAAGGTCTCCCTGGGTCACGCTGACATGCTAAACTAGTTTTCAAACAAGTTTTAAGTGCTTCATTTTCCCTTCAGGCTAATAACCTTAATTTCAATTCTTCAACCAGTAGAGTAACTAAAGGTCCTCTCACCCCTCCCAGGGAGGGAGAAGTGGAGGTGTGGGGTGGGGAGGGAGGAAGTACAGAGGGTGGGTGAAGTGTGGGCAGCTGAGGCAGGATTTTTTTTTTTTTTAAGCTACAAGAAAGTTAGTAACCTACAATATCAAAGGCACCCTGGACTACGCTTTCAAACAGTTTTACAAAGTGAATAAAAACACAATAAATAGATACCCCCAATGCCCCATTTGTACCATTTAGAAAGGTCTCCTGATCTGGAATGAAGAAGGCTCCTGAGCACATGGCCCCCAACAGCAGAAGTTTAAAGAACCAAAAGCTGGAGGGGAAGAAAAAAAAAAAAGGAAATGTATTTAAATGATATTCAAGGAAGGACAAAAGACCTCTTAGAGGTAAGCGTGTCAATTCATGATTCTGTTCTCTCCAAATGGAGGGGAAGTAATTAAGTGACTGGAGACTGCCTTTTCCCATAATTAGACAGACTTCGGTGTGGCCTCTGATTGTGCAAGACCATTTTGTTGCAGGGGTGGAAGTGATCTGGGGGAAGCTCTTGGTACAAGAAATAAACTCTTATCTCCAATGCATTTCTCATTATGGTACCAGGTGTTACAAATAGGATTCCAGTTCTTAGGCCACTGTGTGGTAAGTAGAAGTTCCACCTTCCCTAAAATCGGTGTCAACAATTTCAACTAGAGGAAAGCAGTCAGAGGGTCTGAAGAGTGAAAGAGGTCCTGGAATGTTGCTCTGAATATAAGGAAGGGTGAAAGGATACCCACAAAGACTCACCCATTGTGAATATAGGCTCTACAACTTTTACTGTTGTTGATTTTCAAGGTCAGGAGGCAGAATATAAAGAAGAAACAGGCCATTCCAAAACAGACTCTATATACCGCAGAATACCCCACCAGCTTCTCACAGGTGTCGCCAGCTTTAATGCCTTTACAGATATCTTCGAAAAAAGGGATCTGAAGAAAAAGAGAAAAAGTAATTTGTTAAAACTAGGAAAAGAAGGGCTGCCAATGGAGTGTTCTTTCAGCCTACAAGTCAAAATCCAATGTGAAATACACCATGTGCAGAGAGAAATTAAGACTGAGAAGAAAGTCTCTCTTCCAAAGACCTCTTTCTTTCTCTGAATCTTTCTTAAAAATACAGTGCTCATAACATACCACTCCACCTCCACTTACTCCTAAGGAATTCTGAAATCCAGCATCAGAGTTTTAAAAAATGATACTTATAATACACAGGTATATTTTTCTTTATTCATCCATACATTTTTGCTGCGCCAGTCTTAGTCGCGGCATGCGGAATCTATCATGCGGAATCTATCATTGCGGCCTGCAGATGTCTTAGTTGCGGCCTGTGGGATCTAGTTCCCCAACCAGGGATCGAACCCAGGCCTCCTGCATTGGGAGCTCGGAGACTTACCCACTGGACCACCAGGGAAGTCCCACGGGTAGATTTTTCTTGAAATGCATAAATATGGAGAATAATTGCACATATGCCATTATTTATATAGGATAAGCTCCTGACCTGGAAATGAAATCAGTGGGTCAAGTAGTATCTACATTTTAAAATTTCAAGAGATAAAGTCAAATCACACTTTTAAAGGCTGCCTTTACATCGTACCAGTAACATTTGAGACTGCTCACATTCCCAACCTGAGCACCAAATTTAAAGGTTAAAAACCACTATCTTGTTTTAATGTCCGTCTTCCTCATTACTAGTAAGGTTCACATCTTTTCTTAAATTTATGGCCATTTGTATTATTCTCTGTGAATTGGCAGTTAATTGGATTTTTTTTCTTGATCCACTGGAGCTCTTTATTTAGGGACCTTAATCTTCTGATAAATGTTGATAATGGTTTATTCTAGTACAATTAGAAGGTTTTAATGTAAAACCCACTTACATTATCAGAATAATTAAAATCTTACATTATGAGAACAAGCAGCACGTTTCTATTAATGTCAGAAAATAAAGATTTAGTCAGTGTTAAAAAGAAAACTTGCTTCTTACCAACATCAAAGCTGAACACTCTTTAGAACAGAAAATAAGTTGAAAATCACATTACAGCCTTTACTCACAAGACAAAAAAAAAAAAAAAAAAAACAGGGAAAAAAATGACATAAAACTAGAGGTAAAACTGAAGCATGATAATTTAGTTTCTTCTCCAGAAAATATCCTAAAGAAACAACAACAGTGGAGGTTATTAAGATTTCCGTAAACAGAAGGAAGACTACACTTAATTGCAGTTCATCTTCCTCCACTAGGGTTCCCTCCCTCAGAAAAGGGCTGCAATCATTACTACACCTGAATCTCAAACATGCTTTTCCAAACAAAGCATGTTTTTCAAAATTAGTGTCTTGGGCAAAAAAGCATTAATACTGAGACCCTATTAGGATAGCTCCATTTCCATGAATAGCTATAAAAGATTTCATGGGACTTCCCTGGCAGTCCAGGGGTTATGCTCCCCACTTCCACTGCAGGGGACACGGGTCTGATCCCTGGTCGAGGAACTAAGATCCTGCATGCTACGTGGCACAGCCAAAAAAACAAAAATATTTCATAAAGAAATGCCAAATATTTTGCAGTCAGCAAGTTCCTGCAACTCCAATTTCTTTTTGATCAGAGCAAGAAATAAATGCATAAAGAGAGACACTACTATATTTTTGAGCAAGCCAGGTAAAATACTAAGCCTAATGAAATACAGAATGTCTAGTTAAATTTAAATTTTGGATGAATAATAACTAATTTTTTAATATAACAACACTTGGGACATACTTAGACTAAATATTGCATGGGACATATTTATGCTAAAAAAGCATTCCTTGGCAAGAGATGAAGCTCAAAAGAAGGCAGGGTCTTGGTGGGAAGGGCCAGGTGTATGCCATGCTAAGGAGTCTGGCTCCCACCCTGTAAGGGAAACAACTATTTAAGCTGGAATGCCTTTGGCTGCAGAGTGGAGAACATATGGGAAAGGGACAGGTTTGAGGCAGGAGGATAAATTAGAGGGCCACTGGATTAACAGTCCAGATAACAATTGAAGAAGGTAAACTACTAGCAGAGAAAACAGAAATTCTGTGCCTAGAAGTCATAGTTGGCAGGACTGTGAAGGATGGGGGGAGGGTTCTCTTCTGCTTTATTAAAGCTGTTTGGGGTGGTGGGGGAATAGGGTTGGCAGAGGATGAAGAGTGGAACTGAAAAGAACAGATCGGGAGTTTGCTTTTAACATATAGGGTTGGAAGCGCCTTGAAGCATCCCAGTGAGAACGGCTGGTCTGGAAATTGCTTCAGTATAGCGATAAGGATACAGGATACAGGAAGTGCCCTCACACAGGTAATGAGAAGTCAGGAAGGGCCTTCTGAAGGACCTTGAACTTTTAGCAGTGTTTCACAGTGAGTGAGCAAACTCACATGGTTAAGATCCTCATATACTGAAGTGATGGGGGATGCCACACAAGTGAACGTTTCAGAGCCTCTAGCAGGAAACAAAAGCTGCACCCGTATGAGTGGTACCGATAATAAGGAGGTAACATTGCATTAAATCTGTAAAAGGAGGCGCCATGCCACCTCACTTACTCCTGTTTTGTTCATATGGGATTTACTGTTCTGTAATATTCATGGAACTCTTCTTTTCCCTCCCTTCTGTGTCCCACTCTATCAGCAAAGCTAATCCCTGCTGCACACCACCGCCCTCACTTCCACTGTAACACGTGCATGGCAGCATCCCTTTTGTCTACACCAGCCCATCTTTCCCGATTAGACTCTTCTCCACCTCCCTACCCCACACCCACTTCTCTCTTCTTCTCAGATCAGTTCAAGAAGAACGTTACTGCCAGCAGGCCTGAACGCCTACCCTACCATCCCCCACAAATCCCCCCTCCCCTAAAACCCTTGTTTACCGCCAGAGGCCCTTAGGCTCATCAAAGGGTGAGTATGTGGCACTGCATACTTCATCCAAAATATCAGTAGGCAAACAACCCCCTGCTCCAAATACTAAGACCTGCTTTATGCTCTGTGGGTGACTTAGTCATTTAGCCTTCAGTACGTGGTGAATATTTTTAGGCAAAGAATCTCCGAGTTGAACAAGCTGGCAAGATTTAGTGAGGGGAATCTGCTCTGATTAAATATTTGCTGTTCCAAGCTCCATCCCGGTTTTAGAAAAAGAAAACATTCATTACACACAGATTCCACACCATGGGGTAGAGGGGACAGGCCTGCTAAGGGTGTTACCTCTTATGTCTGGTTCTGGGCATCCAAGGACGCTGCATCTGTGTTGGTTCTGTACAGACCCAAGGGCAACGGTTTCCCCACAAGCCTCAAGCAACCAAACTCAGAGCCACAAATTATCAGGAAAAATAAAAAGCTCACATGGACTTCCAACCCTGAGAATTAAATCGGTGAGTCATTGTAAAAAGTGCTCGTCACAGTTCCTAATCCATAGTAGCCATTAAGTAAACTTCCTTAACTCTAAGGTACTATTTTATAAAAGAACTTCTCGGGGAGGGAGTTAGGCACATTACACGAACCCCTGATTGGCTGATGCATACTGATTTAAACATGGGGGGACATGAACATCTTAGAACTCAGTAGATGCTCTATTCACTTTACAAAGGATTCATATTGAAAGTTACAGTTGGACCCCCATATCTGCCAGTTCTGCATCTGTGGATTCAACTAACCACAAATGGAAAATATTTTTAAAAATTTTTTTATTTTTCAGGGAGTTCCAAAAAGTGAAACTTGAATTTGTCATGTACCAGTAACTATCTACATAGTATTAGATATTATAAATAATCTAGCGATGATTTAAAGAATATAAGAGGATGTGCCTAAGTAATATACAATGTCATTTTATATAAGGTACTTGAGCATTGGTGGATTTTGGTATCCGATAGCGTCCTGGAACCAATCCCCCACAGATACCAACAGACAACCGTACCGGGTAACTTTCAATAAGATGAATCCTTCCCTGGCACATATATAGGCATACATGAGAGATATCGTGGGTTCAGTTCCAGACCACTGCAATAAAGCAAATGTCTCAATAAAGCGAGTCACACAAATCTTTTGGTTTCCCAGTGCATATAAAAATTATGTTTACACTACACTGCAGTCTATTTAGTGTGCAATGGCACTATGTGTTTTTCTTTAAAAAAAAAAAAAGCAGTGTATAGACCTTAATTAAAGAATATTTTATTGCTAAAAGAACACTAACCATCATCTGAGCCTTCAGTGAGTCATGGCAGTAACATCAAAGATCACTGATCACATAATAATGAAAAAGTCTGAAATATCGTGAGAATTACCAAAGTGTGACACAGAGACATGAAGTGAACAATGCTGTTGAGAAAATGGCACCAACAGACTTGCTAGATGCAGCATTCCCACAAACCTTTAATTTGCAAAAAACGCAGTATTTGCAGAAGTGCCATAAAGGACAACAAAACAAGGTATGCCTGTATAAGAATTGAGTTCTAAAAAACAGTGCTCACTACCTATCTTTCAGAGACCTAGTTGCCACCCAAAAGAAAACACGTCTGAACTCCCAAATCAGGGAAGACATTTTGAAACATCAACACAAGTATTAAGCTCAAAGAGATGGAAGCTAGAAAATCCCTGTAACTCATCTATATAGAAGAGAGGCTAGCTATGCCTCCAAAACAATTTCAATCTCAGGTAGATAAATATAAACAAACAATAGAAGAGCTACAGAAAGGCTTACAGGTCTAGTTGGCCAGGGGCCCACATGCTGCAAACTTAGAAATAAAGTATAGAATTTGGGAGTGTTTCTTACAGAAATGAAGAGGAAAAGGAGCGGCGTGTTCCTATAATATTAAAATATTATTTGGGAGAGATGAGAACATGGCATATTAGCAAAGCGAATGAGTCTTACATTTCATTACATCAAATTTTTAGGGCACTGAATGAAACCAAGCTGCAGAGAAAGCTTTGGGCAGCTGAGCAGGAGTGATACCATAAAACCTAGAAGAACCACATCTGTAGGTTCTGTTTAGCATCTCTTACTTGAAATGAATTTCAGAATCGAGACCCTCTCTCCTTTTTGATATTCCACTTATTTTCATACTTTCTAAGACAATTTCTTTTTGTCTGTGGAAAAACTCCAGTGTCCATGAGAGTGATGCCTGTCTGTTACCCACCCACAGACAGGAGCTGTGCAACAGGGAACATTAAGATCCGCTTCCATCCTCCCCTCAGTGGCCTCTAGCAACCAAGGCTCATTTCTCTGTAAATTATTACCTTTGAGGCCCTTTTTTTGGGGGGGGGGGGCTATTTTTAAAAACAGTAACAATCTCACATCTCTTTTGTTCGGGTTTCTAGACATTTTTACAAGAAAAGTCTACGTTGTGCCATTATTAAAAGCCATAAGGGGAACTAAAATTTCACCGAGCCTGGTTTTATTTGACCCCGCCACCTCTGCCATCAGGAACTTGACATCCCCGAATAGTAACTCCCCAGAATCTCGGAAGCATGCAAGACAGAGACGGCACTGGTGCTCACAGCTTCTCCTCCACCGTGAGCATTTCGTCAGGATCAAACCACCCCAAATATGATTAGACAGTTAGAAAACAACTCCAACCAAACTCTAAATAATAAGCTTTCAACCCAAACAAGACAACTTGCAGAGAACTGACTAATAATGATGGCACGAAGGGCTCTTCCTCAGGAGGGAAGCAGGCGACAGCTAACGTCGATCTGCTCAGGGAATTAAGGTAACATGAAGGCAGAATGTACGAGCAAGAATCACGCCAGTTACTAATCTTGAAGGAGAGATAAGAGTTAATCCCAGCGAAAACTCATATAAATCTTCAATTAGGCAATGGCAGTGGGGATTGGGGCCGTGGAATAGACAGGTCCCGTGGAATAGACAGGTCCCGTGTGCTGATTTGATGGGGCCTAGGAAGAAAGGCAGAGGAACCCAGAACTAAGATTCCCAGTTCCTAGCTTGGCAGTTGGTTGGATGGCGGCCCAGCAGTGGATAGGAATCACAGAAGAGCGGTTTCAGGATGGAGGGGCAGTCATTCACTTAACGACAGGCGGCCAGTATCCGGGGGAAATGTGGGCAGATGGCTAAGCAAGGGTGCAGTGCTCCAGAAAGACAGCAGGACTAGAGAGAAGGACTTGGTAGTGACCAGCAGAGATGGCAAAGGAGGCACTCAGTGGAGTAAATAAACTCACCTGGAGAGGAATGTGGGTAGAGGAGGGGGAGGGAGACAGGTGGGAACAGCCCAGAATGCTGGGGAATGCAAACATTTGGGGACTGGGAAGAAGGGGAAAAAAAACAAGGAAGAAACTGAAAAGGTACAGAACCAGAGAGAAGTTGAGGGAGGCTTTCAAGAAGCAGAGTGTGTCAAATACCACCAATGCGATGACAGCGCAGATTGGATTTGCCAACAGTCATCTGGGGCAGTGATCAGAATATTCTCTAGAGCAGATGGGGGCAGAAGCCAGACTGATGGCTGAAGGCTGAGCAGAGGAGACAGTCAGGAGGGCTGGGTAGCAGGCAGAAGTGAACCCAGCAGCCCTTTCACCCCTGCTTTCAAGAAATCTAACTGCAAACATAAGAGTCCAAGCATCATTCTAAAATATATTTATTTACAATTATACAAGCAATACATAATTATATTCTTGTTGCCAAAGATAATGTAAATTATAACAGATACAGATAACTGAATCCCCTTGCCCATCATTACTCCAACCCTAACCTGACTGCTTCCCAGAGGGAATCACTGTCACACTTTCATGTGTATCCTTTTAGGCCCTTTGCTGTGTTATTCCCCTCTCATTACGTCTCACAGATTGTTGCATGTTCAACACATAAATCTATTTTCATCCTTTTTAACTACTATACAGAAATCCACAACCCAGACCAATCATAATTTAGTTTCTGTGACGCTAGTGGCAGACATTTACATTGTTTCTGAGTTTTCACTCTTATAAACAATGTACAATGGTTAGTTCCCATATTGTGCATGTCTCTCTCTGCACATGTAGAGCATTTAGGAGGACTGACATCCACAAGATGAATACTGAGTCATAAAACTGGTTAAATTTTAACCGACACTGCCAAACTCTCCCCAGGGAGGGTTTCTGAAAACCCTAGGGTTGGGGGGAACAGGGAGAGCAGGAGAGAGGCACAGAGATGCCCACAGAGCCCCCTACACACCCATCTCGGAGCGAGGAAAGTCTCTGCTGCTCCCCCCTAGGGTCAGCACCTCAGTAAGCACTGCCCCCCATAATCAAGAGAAAAGGGGTGGAAACAGGGGGCCCTCTGAGTCCAGAAAACAAATCCACACCTAACCTCAGAGACAAAACTGCAGCTATGGCGGCCTGGACTTTGTTTTAGATGGCAAATACGGTTATTGGCCCACACTCCCTCCCACAGAACGCAGGGTCTGATAGAGAACTCTGTGCCCCCTGAGAGGAACAAGGCCCACTGACAGTTCTCTCTTGAACACAGAGATGCTAAAGTTTCTATTAAGAGGACTAAATGTCTAAACAGGCAGAGCTTTCTAGTCAGACCACTCATCAGTGGGAAGATGTGCTTACGGCCTAAGTGAGCACCAAATCAGCTAGCTTCCTCTTGAACTTGTGAACCCGGAATACAGTGGTGACATATCAAATGCAAATCCAACTATGCTCATGGCTGTTTTCTGTAAATAATTATTAAAAGCCCAGTGAAAATAGAGTTTACGTGTGTATTCTCCATCCCACACGATATATTATATAACTATACCTAAGCGTCACAGCACAGGGTTTGCTCATTCCCTGACTCATTCATATCTACTATGTACAGGTACTGTTCTAGGATATGGAGATTCAAGCAGCGTATAAAATAGGTTAAAAGATCCATGCTAACAAGGAGCTCCCTTTCTAGTGGCATGCTGTACACACAAAGCCTGTGTGCTCTGCTTTATGGATATTTCAGGCATTTTCATGGTTTAATTTCAACTATCCGTGATTTTGCCTTAGGTGGGACACAAGAACCTAATCTCCTCCAAAAGACTGAATCCTACCAAACCTATACCCTCAAGGCTCTGAGAGCCCCTAGTCACTTGTTCCCCAATCCTAGTTCTGAGAACCCGGCCAGGCAGACATTTCAGTTTCTGGTCCAGCATCCTTCCCATTTTACACTGGACCAGGAATTGGGGGCCCCCAGGAGCAAAGCACTGGGGTACCCACACACTCATTCTCTCCATCCCCACTTCTTCCCAGTCACCAAAATACTTGGCTTGGCTACCTAAGAAGAAGGGCTGATTATTATTATTTTTTTTAAAATTATTATTATTATTATTTTTTAACCTGTGAATGATTTACCACGTATTTCAAAAGGCCAGGAAGAGTAAGACATCATACTGTTGAACGTGTCACACTGAATGTATCCCTACATTGTTCTTGCCTAGTCAACCCAGTACATACGAGCTCACACAGCCCAGTATTTGCAACTTAATCAGGAGCTCCGGTACCCTCAGCACAAAGTTGAGGCCATTCAAGTTTCCCCTTCAGGGAGAAGGGGAGAATAACTGCATATGACAGGCACAGGGCCACTGAGGTCTACCACAGGCCAGTGAAGCAAAGGGCAGAGTGTGGGTCAAATCCAGCTAGCTCCTGTTCATGTAGATAGAGAACAGAGCCACGCTCGTTTGCTGGCATTTTGTTTTGGCTGCAGAGTTGAGTAGTTGCTAAAGACCACAAGGCCCTCACAGCTGAAATGTTTACTAGCTGGCTCTTTACAGGAAAAGTTCCCCCGGCCCAGGACTAGGAAGCAGAGCTGAGGAGCTGTGCTGAGCTGCTGCTGAAGCATGAATTAGCATCTCAAAGGCAAATGACAACTGGTGATGACTTACTCTAAGGATCGTAAGTCAAAGGAACAGCGGAGACGCGACTGGCGGAACTTGTGCTTTGAGAGAATTAAATCGGACGTCTCCCGTATGTCATTTTCAGAGCTGCAGCTTAAGGATTTTAATTTATCTGCCTGCAAAAAAAAAAAGCTTTGTGGAGGAGGTGGTGGAGGACATGCCTGCGAGTTCAATGCTTTTTTTTTTTCTGCAGGTCAGAAGCCCGCATAGTAGGAAAAAAACCTCACATCTGTTACACAAACATGGCGTGTAGAACCAAAAATAAAACCCACACTGATGAAAGCCGGCATGTAGAGAGATAATTTTAGACTTAATTTTAAGACTGTATAAACAGCTTCACTGAAATTTAAAAACCACACCCCCCAAATACCCAACCCCCCTTGCGATTAAGCTCAACCCTGCTTTAGAGGGCAACACACTCCAGTCCCTTTTACAAACCTCCTACCTCACCTCGGCTCCCAGTCTCCTATGAGGACGGTTCCCAGTCTCCTATGAGGACGGCTCCCAGTCTCTCATGAGGACGGGGGAAAAAGCACTCCTGAGTTCTAACGTCACCCCAAAGGTCAACAGAAGGGACAGCTGACACCACCGTCTCCAACAGTTGCTAACGGAATTCAGATTTTTTTTTTTTTGCGGTACGCGGGCCTCTCGCTGCTGTGGCCTCTCCGGTTGCAGAGCACAGGCTCCAGACGCGCAGGCTCAGCGGCCATGGCTCGTGGGCCCAGCCGCTCCGCGGCGCGTGGGATCTTCCCGGACCGGGACACGAACCCGTGTCCGCTGCATCGGCAGGCGGACTCTCAACCACTGCGCCACCAGGGAAGCCCCAGATTATTTTTAACTATGCAGCCTAACGCTGGGGGCACCTTCTTTATACACTTTCCACCTGAGGCCCAGTTCTCTAAGGACAACTGTATGTTACTCACACCCACACCCCCTGCACCTGCCACACTGCTTGGTACTTACATAGGCAGGAAAGAAAGGAGGGAGGGAGGGAGGGAGGAAGGAATCAATTACATGACTTAAAAGATATTTTAAAACATGAACTCAGATTACAGTTTAACCAAGTAACACGATCACCCTTTTAAACTCTGTTATCAAGTATCAAGACTCAACTATTCACAATATTTATATTTCCTGCTCCCAGCGATCTGAGGCTACTGTTGTTTGTGTATTGTGCTATTTGTTCCCTCTGGCTCCAACTTTATAACAGAGCTGTTTCCAACCATAAGCTCTTGTCTGTCCCATTTATCTGCAGAGAGCTGCGTGGTCCCGTCTATGGACAGTTGCTTAACAGGTGCTTTTGATGGTCACAGAAAAAAGGATCAGGAAAACTTCAGTTCTCACATCTTATCATTGTACCCCTCCTACAGTTGGACGGATCCTGAAACAGAGATCCTGTTAACATCCGATGCTCCCCCAAAGCTCCTGGGTAACAGATCCTCCAGACCAAGGACAATAACTATTGTTTCTTGTTTTCTGGCTCCTGGTAAGCTCATTATTACTGGACTAGGATCAAACCTCTTTGTCTTTGGTTCAGACTCAAAAAGGCTCTCAGCAGGGTTTACATTAGTTCAAATCACTGCCTGTAGAACCAGACTATTTCCCACAATCACTCTCCCCGCATTCACTGAGCGCAGGAGGTTGGGGCCTGAGCCATGAGAGAAGCGAGGGATGGGAGGGCTGCAGGGACTGTTTTCTCCAGGTGGTGTTATGCCTGGATGAACTTGAGACCTAAGATAAAACTGTTTGGAAACATGTGTCCCCAGGGTCACCCCAATTTAGAGGAGGGGACCCACAAGATTTAAGAGGTGGAACCTCACTGCCAGCACACCCCAGGGAAACTCTGATCAGGCCACAGTGAGAATCTTTCCTCTGTGTTCTACAAAGAACTTGAAGTTCAGTGGCCCAGGCCCACCTTTAACCTCAGAAACACACTCGCTGATACACTGGACACATATAAGGTACAACAGTACAAAGAACTCAGCTGCTGTTCAGAACGAGGACTTTTGAAAAGCATTCTATCTCAGCTGGATTAAAAAAAAAAAATACTCCAGACTCAAATAACTGGGTCAGCAATATTTTTTTTGGCGCTAATTCAACACTTGTTCTAACACAAAAGCATAAAATGCCAGCTGAGAATGGAGAGTTCTACTTCCTAGAACTTCAATGCACGATAGCAACACCTGATGCTATGTCTCAGGTACACAGTTCTCCTAACATTCAACCAGTAAAGACCAAGATCAAAACAGGAGCCAGACTTTCCAGCTTCAGCGTGAACACCTGTCATTCTATGCTGCGACAAACTACATGGTGTTCGGGATCAAACTGGAATATTTTTCGTTGCTGCTGTTTGTTTACTTTGAAAAGACGGTCACACCAAACACAGCTTGAAGGCAGGTTCTATTTCACATGCAACGCCCATGAATAAATTGGATGGATTTGTGGTTGCCCCTATTTTCTATTTCAGACTAACCATCATCCCTTGAGCCCAGCTTCTGGCTTTACAAAGGGAAGGAGGCACGTGGGGAAGATAAGCTAAGAAAGCCACTGAGGGCCCGAGGTGGTACTATTTCCAGAGGAAATACTTCTCCCTCACCACCAAGTCCAGAAGAAAGACCAGGAATCAAGAGGAAGGATAAGTTTGCTAAGCCGCCTTCTGCTACTTCTGTAAACATCTGAGCAACAGCCGACCCCAGTCGTACAGGCCAGAGAGGCACCCCTGGTCGGACACTAGCAGTCCTGGGTCCTTTTCCCAGCTCTACCTGGTGTCACGGCCTTGGACAAGCCACCTCACTGCCCTGCGCCACATCCTCTCATCTGTCAAATGAGGGGGGTGGTTAGGGTTATAACAAGATTCTTCCACTTTAAAATAATGTTTTATCCAAATTATACTCTAAAAAGAGAGCAATATTTTCTCTGCATGACACTTAACGTCGCATAGTATCTGCTGTCTCTTCACTGGGCAGAACACTTATGAATGGGAGCTGCATCCTTTTTTCCATTTCTTATCTGTTTAACTAGATCCTTTAACTAGTAACTTTGTTTCATGTATTTTTTTTTTTTAACCCCCTGTGACTGGCACGGGAACGGGAATGGGAGGGCTTTCCCAAAACCAATACTTACTATAATGCTTTCATATTCCTCATACTGTAGGTTAAAAAAAAGTAGAGTAGCTCGTTACCAAATTTCAGCATTGGATCAAAGCTCTGTCAACTCTCTGTCAACTCTAAGAACCACCCAAGTATGGTTAAATGTCACTGTGAACTGACCACAGGGTGTACTCAGGAAAGCATTTTGAAATCTAAGTCGTCTCTAAGGAAAGTAGCTTCTGTGTTCATCTACAGTTGCTACACTGTGGGAACTCCAGAATTTGAAAATGGAGTATCATCTGGGAGACATAGAAGTACAAACAGCAACCTCATGGGGTCACCCATGGGGTTAGTTCTCTGGAGAAAGAAGTCTGAGGGGAAGTGAACGTGTGAAGCTAGGGACATGGGGACAACCCAAGTCTAAATAAGACAATTGGAACAGGACATCAAGGAGCCTGGTGGGGTCGAATCAGGACTGCCTGAATGCTGAGTAGAAACCCAACCCTTTTATGACCTGCGTGGGGCAAGTATGTCGTCAGCACTGGACCTAGAAAAAAGGGGGAGAATGGATCTGTCCCCAGCACTGTCCTGAGAAAAGTGTGCCTCAACCAGCAGATAAACATTAGGAATAACCAAAGCCGGAAATGAAAGCACGGCTCAGGGAAAGCAGGCAGAGGAGAAGGGCTCAGGCCAGGAGGTGACCACTACACTCGGCACGGCGGGGGGAAATGGATGACCAGATGTGGATATGGCCTCGGAACGAGCCTGGCTATAAACAGTCCTCCTTTATTCCATTTTCATCCATCTACTTCCACGTAATCTATGTTAATACAGCTAATATACATGAATTTCCCATTACCACATCTCCTTCTCCTTCTAATGAACAGTGAAAATGACTGAGAAATACAGACCAAAGCTCATTTATATATCACCTCTAGGGAATGTGTTGAGAGAGAACTGGATTTTCTGAATAAATAGAGAAAAGTCCTTTAAGCCCGTCCTGCTACCTCTGTTCCAGGGGCCTAAATCCACAGTTGGCAGCCTCAACATGCATCCCTGTCCCCCTTCCCTGGCAAATTATGGACTTCATGATAACTGCAGAAATCGCGAGTAGAATACCTACTTAAGATTTTTTTAAAGGGGTGGGGGGAGGTGATGACTGTAACTTGGGAATGTAACTGAAGGAGGGGCAGATTTAGATCCAATCAGGGTCCCACCTCCACTTAGTCCTGAAACTGAGTGGTCCATTGAGTTCAGTGGACCAAAGTGACCAGAACAATTTCTAAATAGTCACTTGGATAAAAATGCCAGATTCCAGCGTGCCAAGGGTAGACGAGTCACGGCAGAGACAGGCTTCTCGGGCCCCGGCCTGGGGCTGTGCGTGAAGATCTGCAAAGACCACTCGAGCACATTCAGCAACCTCCCTACCCCTCACCGTCTGGGGTGGGTAAGAAGCCTGGTGTCCGTTCTGACATTTACAGCCTTTTCAGAAACTCACGAACTCAAAGAGTTTAAGCTATTTCAGGAGTTTCAAATCCAAATGCTATTCTTGGGGGGCAAGAAGTAAGGGGAAATGTATGGGACCTGATGTAAGTAAACATCCAGTGATGGGGCCTGTGGCGAGCTACAGCATGCTAGCCCCTTCTTGCCAAATGCAAGAAGCAGGCGGCCAAGTGCACATTAAAAAAAGAAAACTCTGCTGGCCTAACAAGAGCCTGTAAGCCAACTTAACAATGGCTGAGCTAGGAGATTTCCAGGCGCACCTGAAGTCTCTGGGTGTATCACTGGCTAGTGGGGGAGGCTGGGGCATCAGGGGTTCTACCAACAAGAACGGGTTTTCATTAAGTCCAGGGAGAGAATGGAATTCAGAAGCTGCTTTTAAGACACTGAGGAGACTGCAGCCCTCAGCCCCCCTCACCTCTGGGCCCTGTCAGCTCTCATCCAACCCTCCTCTGAGGCCCACTCTACCCTGCAACAATTATCACCCTGTGCTGAAAAGAACGGAAAAGCTCTTCTCATCCAATCATGGGAATGGTTCAATTTCCACATTCTTACTCACTCAGAGGAAAACTGATCCAAACCCACCAGCAGAAAATAATGTATAAAGCAAACCATGTCTCCAAAAGAGATTCAGTAAGAGTACAAACAAAACGTTAACACCTTTTAAAACGACTGAAGGGGGCTTCCCTGGTGGCGCAGTGGTTGAGAGTCCGCCTGCCGATGCAGGGGACACAGGTTCGTGCCCCGGTCCGGGAGGATCCCACATGCCGCAGAGCGGCTGGGCCCGTGAGCCATGGCTGCTGCGCCTGCGTGTCCGGAGCCTGTGCTCTGCAATGGGAGAGGCCACAACAGTGAGAGGCCCGAGTATGGCAACAAAAAAACAAACAAACAACTGAAGGAACAAAAAAAGATTGCTACCAAAAACAAACATCATAGGAGATTCTCCTCTCAATACAAGGAATGATTCTTCAAGATTTAAATTGCAAGCAAAGAAACACACTAAAACAACAACATAAACGCGTCTTCCACGATGTGGGAGGTATGTTTTGGTTCTGGAAGAAAAAAAACGCAAAGGTTCAGGTACTACCTACCACCCATGTCAATGCCTCAGAGCAGCCTGGGCACCAAGTGGAATGCGGGATGGAGAAAATGGATTCTTCCACTCAGGAACCTTTAGGGCTCTTCTTCCCTCGGCCTGGCACACAGCTCACAGGAAAGAAGCCCTGAGGGCCACATAGATGCCCTGTCCTCCCTTTTCCAATGCAGGCTTAGTCTTAGGGGCTCCTGTCCCACAGGAAACAAGAAGAGCCTTCCTTTCTCCTCCCTCCCCAAATGCCCGCGCAGCTTCCTAGGACGCCCAAACTCAAAGTGTCATCATTGGTCTCCACACAGAAGTTCCACCTTGATTTAGTGGTGCCGGTCAGGAGGCTTAAATCTCTCGCCCATTTTGTGGTTGCTGTTCTACATTCTAAAATGGATTTTTAATCCCCACAAGCATCAAATATCTCAAGACTGTTCCTGCGTGAATTACATGGTCACTGACAAGAATGACCTGCAATAAAATGGCTGGTATGTTTTGAGATGGGAAAAATGCTCCAGGAGAAGACAGAAATCGCATCCCATTCAACCAGCACAGCAGAGCCGAAGTTCTCACGGGAAAGAGGAGTTTCCCCGAGAGAGATGAGGCGGGACGAAGTCTGGCCCAGCAGCTCTTTGCAGTTCCCTCTCGCTCAAACTACAACACAGGCCGCATTGGGAAGCCAAGGCAAAAACTGAAAACAACTGAAAAGGTGCTGCCTTGTGTTCAAAATCCACACACCCGACGGAGCCCTGGCCACTGCGCAGGAAGGCAAGGATGCCGGGTAGGAGGCAACTGCGCTCTCCCATCTGGGCTGTTACAAGGATACGTGCTTCCCCTCTTCCTGTCACACCCTTAACCATTTCCCCAGGCCAACGAGGAGGGAGGAGGAAGGACTGCAGCAGAAGCCCAGTGTGCATCCCCCAAGGGACCTTCCAGCGCTTGCCCTCGAGCACCGCCTGAGGGTGAGGCCAGCCTCTATTCTATAGGCCCAGAAACAAGCTGACTTGGTGACCAGCTGGCTGGCCCCCTGTGAGGCCTTAGAGATGGGAAAGTGTTGGTTTCACCCACAGGGGCCTCATTCCCTATTCAGGAAGCCCAGCCAAACCATTTTCAAATCAGTACCTTCAGGGAACAGGCAGAGAAACATTTACAAGAGCCTCTGTGAGGCCTCGGGGTTGCTCCTTCCCTCTCTCCCTCCCTTCCTCCTTCCCTCTCTCCCTCCCTTCCTCCTTCCCTCTGCTCTGACCCCAAGTCACACTGCACACACACCACTGCTGGGCTCACCCCCTGAGTATCTCAGCCTGTTTCTATGACAACAGCCTCCTACTCAAGAATCTCTAATGGCTTCCCACTTGCCACAAGACCACGGCCAAATGCCTCACCTTAGCACTGAGATTCCTGTAAGTCATTCTACCTCCCCATGTTTCCTCCCTTCTACACATGTGTTGTCCTTATTCTACCTACAGAGCCTAGTCGCTAAGAACTCAGTCAGCCTGAATTCAAATCCCAACTCCACCACTTAGAGCTGGAGACCTTGGGCAAGGTACTTAAATGACTCAGTACCTCAGTTTCCTCATCTGTAGAGCAGGGATAATACTGCTCAGGTGAGTACAGTGGTCATGAACTGAGATGATAATGTAAAATGCCTAGAATAAAACCTGGTACACGGTATCACCCAACAGATATTAGCAATTGAAATATTCATTATTATCACACAAGTCACTTCTTCCACGAAGCCCTCCCTAGCAACACCAGTCAACACCTTCTGTTTCTCTTCTTTCTTTTCTTTTTTTTTTAAATCTTCTGTTTCTTAAACGTTCTATGAACAGTCAGATACTGACTGGAGTTGTTAGGGACTGTTCCATGAGGCAGGTTACTTGGATGGTAATCAAATGTTAAAATTATCATTATGAAAGTCATACCCTAAAATAGGTCCTGTGGTTCCCAAATTATCTTTACCTCCAGTAACAATGTTTCTGATGGGTTCATCTCTAAGAGGTACTATACATTTGTAGTTTCAGATTATGTTTCTGGGATCCAAAGCCTAATTCCACGGAGACTGAAAGCTTCTTAAGAGCACCATGGACACACTGGCAGCTCCTATCACAGTGACACACTGGGGCCTTTTTTTTTTTTTTTAATTTTTCCTTCCTTCCTTCCTTCCTTCCTCCCTCCCTCCCTCCCTCCTTCCTTCCTTCTTTATTTATGGCTGTGTTGGGTCTTCGTTGCTGCATGTGGGCTTTCTGTAGTTGCGGCGAGTGGCGGCTACTCTTCGTCACCATGTGCGGGCTTCTCATTGTCGTGGCTTCTCTTGTTGCGGAGCACGGGCTCTAGGCATGCGATCTTCAGTAGTTGTGGTACGTGGGCTCAGCAGTTGTGGCTCGCGGGCTCTAGAGCGCAGGATCAGTAGTTATGGAACACGGGCTTAGTTGCTCCACGGCATGTGGGATCGTCCCAGACCAGGGCTCGAACCCGTGTCCCCTGCATTGGCAGGCGGATTCTTAACCACTTCGCCACCAGGGAAGCCCCACACTGGGTCCTTAAGCCAATGCTTGTTCATTTAAAAAGAGAATATTAAGTTACCTGAAAAGCTAAGGTAAGAAGTGGGAGATTAAACAGACCTTCAGAATAAGAGTTAAAATCTACCCTTTCAAGTATTCCTCCTCTCAAACTTCTTGTCACAAACATTTAAGATTAAACCAAGTTAAGAAGAAGAGAAGAGTGGAAAACACCACCGAGATGGAGTAGGACCTGGTGTAGACGAACAAGGCAGCCTTAGCCCTTGGTCTCCCTGCCTCCAAACTTCCACAGCACTTCACGCATGCTCTCATAAGACACAACTTCTACCTGGTTTTAAGCCTCAGAAGACTTCATACCTGTCTCTGGGTTAGAAGCTCCTTTTCTCTCAAGTTTGAATGACCCATGGCTCCCATGCAGGGCCTTACTGAACAGAGATCCACTGTTTAAAGCAATCAGAGGAGAATCTAAACTTCACAAGTTTTCACATTAGTTCCAGTATATTCCAGATCATACCACCACAGTTATAAAAGCATTACCCAACAGAAAGCTTCAAAGGGACTACTTTAACTGATAAGAATATAACAAGTGCTTCTAAAAACATGATTGTTCTGAAGCCCTTGAGTGCATTTAAAATAGTCTGCAGTTTCAGCATAAGGTTGGGGAGAACAAACAGCTCCTCAGGAGTTGCTCCTGGCGATGCCATCTCCAGGCTTCCAGTAGGGCACTGCCCTAACCTTGCCCCCCCCCCCACTCTGCTGGCCCCAGGAAGCTGCAGTGCTCAGCACTAAGGCTGCGGGGCAAATGGGGTCTGGCTGGCGAGCCTTTCTTCTCCCGCTTTCCCTCCGAGGAGAGCTGCCCCCAGAGAACACACCTGCAGCTCTTCCCAGCAAACTGTGCCCCTGCAGAGGAAGTGCTCCCTGGCTCAGGTGGGGTCCCCAGATGGGTTGTCTAACTCATTTTGGGATTCAGTAGTAGGAAGACCACTTCCTTGCAGATTCGAGCCACAATGTCTTACATCAACTTCTGGGGGGATAAAGGCAATGTTTGGCATCTACCCGCTGAAACTGTAGTCTTTTTTGTCAATTTGTTCAAAACCTCAGAGCGGAAGGATGGTGTTATTTATTGGGCTCCCTCAGAACCCCCAACACTTCCCCCCATAATCAGGCCTACTACGAGGAAATTCCAGAAAAAAGGCCCTATATGTGTCTCTATCAGCATCATGTACCAGGGATACCTTTGTAGACACTGCCCAGGAAATGGCTGGAAGCAAATCCATCCCTCACCCCTGGAGACACCCACCCCACAAGTGACATGTCCAGAAAAGTAAAACTTGCCCGATAGCCCACTCCTCATTACCTGTGGGATTACGTAGGCTTTACCATACTGGCTACATTAAGTGTTTATATATAACAGCTGCTACCAGAGACACTGGCAGACAGCCTTAGGACAAGGGAAGAGTACAAAGGTCTGTAAGAAAAGACTACACATCTAATCAGGAACGGCCATCAACAAGGCTAAGATGGGACTTCCCTGGCGATCCAGTGGCTAAGACTCCGTGCTTCCACTGCAGGGGGCGTGGGTTTGATCCCTGGTTAGGGAACCAAGATCAGGGAACCAAGATCCTGCATGCCATATGGCATGGCCAAAAAGGAAAAAAGACAAAAAAAAAAACCCAAAATGAAGCCAAGACAACACACACAATCTTCTGCACCAAAAGCATCAGATGGCATCTGTCCTTCTACTAAAGATAGAGATGGTGAAGGGTTCGCCCACTTGGAAGGAAAGCACTGAAGAGGCTTCAGGGAAGTTTAGGGAGAGCGGGTATAACCCTAAACCACCCTGGGGTGGGTGGGCCCCATCCTCTAAACTGAATGTTTCCCACACACCCTCATCAACCGTTCATCAGCAGTAGGAAGAGGTGAAGGGGTGACTTACATGCTCCCTCATCCCGTTGGCCACGGTGTTGGACATCATGATGCAGCAGATGATGACGACCAGGATGAAGTAGAGCGCGTACATGAAGCGGGTGCTCCGGGACTGGCGGATCTTGGGGCAGCAGCCGCAGCAGTAGGAGCAGCCAGCATTCCCACAGCAGCAGGCCAACTAGGAAAGGAACACAAAACATCCTCTCGGAGCCTCTCCTTCACAAACCTGCTTACCCCAGACCTCTGCAGGTGAGCTACCGTTCTTCCAAGGCGTCCTGCCCATAGGACATGTGTGAACAGTTGAGTGCGTGAACAAAGTTTTCGCCAGAATTGGTCTGACATTGTCTTTAATAAACACGATGGCTTGGGAGATGCCCAATACTTAAACAGAAAAGGCACACTTCACCTGAAGCACTGTCATCACTCTTAGACAAAAACCAATTGGTGAAGAGCAAGAAGCCAAGAACTAGAAAAAGGACTAAGTGAAGTGGGAAGGACGGGAATACCAAGAAGTTGGGCCCAAGAAAGGGACCTGTCAAAATCCATGAGCCAAAGAATGAACTGCATGGGCGGGGGGGGGGGGGGGCGGCGGAGGTAACTTGAAGCACAAAAGGCACAGGTGCCTCTTACATGTGTGTTGTTGACCACAGCTTCAGGCCCCTAAGGGTAGGCTTTAGGCTAATGAGTGGGGCAGGATTGGGCTTTACTGGTCAATGCAACAGGACATAATTTTATTTGAGAATATTAAATAAAATAGGGGATTAAGTTTTCAGGTTTGGGTCTGGTGTTAATTTTTTTCTTCTTCTTAAAGAGCTTGTTTTTTTAGAGTAGTTTTAGGTTCACGATAAAACTGAGGGGAAGGCACAGAGATTTTCCATATGCCCCCCACTCCTACACATGTATAGCCTCCCCCGTTATCAATATCAGTCACCAGAATGGTACATTTTGGGTTCACTCTCGGTGTCGTGTATTGAACAGGTTTAGATAAATGTATAATGACATATATGCAACATTATGTAGCAGAGTATTTTCACTGCCCTAAAAGGAAACTAGATCTTTAGTAAGCCTGGGTTTGGGCCCTGGCTCTGCCACCTACCAGCTATGAGCGTTTTCAAGGCTCAGACTCCTCATTTTTTTTTTGCGGTACGCGGGCCTCTCACTGCTGCGGCCTCTCCCATTGCGGAGCACAGGCTCCGGACGGGCAGGCTCAGCGGCCATGGCTCACGGGCCCAGCCGCTCTGCGGCATGTGGGATCTTCCCGGACCGGGGCACGAACCCGTGTCCCCTGCATTGGCAGGTGGACTCTCAACCACTGTGCCACCAGGGAAGCCCCAGACTCCTCATGTTTTAAAGTGAGGGTGCTAACAGTACTTAGTGTACTTGGTGGTCTCTTGGACAACCTAATCAGACACACCTGGTGTTAGGGAGGGATATCCGTTTAGCAAATAGGGAATAATACAAAAGAGATTACCATAAACCACGAATAACAACCAAATCTACATGTATTAACACTATACATAAAACCTAACAATGCAATCTCTTGATAGTTATTTAGCAGGAAGTTCAGAGCTTTGCATGGCTTCAAAACAAGCATCAATTAGAAGGCTACACTATAAACATCACTTACAGTAAGAAGAGACCACAGGTGTAAGACCACAACAGGTTATAATCATAATGACGTTAGGACAGATCTTAGAAACATACACATTTCCCAAGATATTTCATCTACTTCATGGAACCGCCATTGTTGGAGCCCTTTGTCATTCTGTACTATTTCATTACTTAAAATTTCTTAATGTACTCTCTCCATCTTACCTTCAGTTTTCTAAGCCATTTTTCTCAAGACTCTTCTTGCCTCAGAACGCTGGGACTGCTCTGCAAGACAAGCTATTCTATCGGGCTGAGCTAACAGATCACACGAGTGGGATCCTAACACTGCTGCCTGTGTGGTGTTCTTACAGGCCACCTTCCTTTACAGTTCACTCATCCATATTCTCTGTCCCTGATTTTACTGATCCCTTTCCACTCATATGCCCCAGTTTTTCTTTCCTCTCCCTCCCCGGCTCCCTCTTCTCCGCTCCCACTGGCTTAGATGGCTTCTGGCCCAGACCCGCCTCCCTCTTCCTCTGCCTGCCAAATTCTTTCCAAACTGCCTCATTCAACGGTTGCTAACTCTTTAAGCTCTATGGTCTTAGATAACCAGTTTTACTGTATTTCAAATGTGATCAAATATTTATCCTATCTGGAAAAAGAAATACTTAGAAGCAGTTGATACATCCTATGAGAGAACTTACCCATAGCAGAATCAACATTTACACTTACTATCTCCACAGAGGGGAAAAATGAGCACATACAGACATAATGTCAGCCTAGTGGGTCATTTAAAGACAAATAGTGACAGTGGAATGTGATCATGGAAAACGTGAAGAGAAAATCACATTGGTTTAATCCTACTCTGTCATTAAAGTCATGTGTCATTGTATGGATCTAATTTTTTAAACTCTCCTTATTTTTCACTTTCACCCTACATGTGGTGCTATGATATTTATGTGTGTATACATATATACAGACAAGTGTACATACATACACACATGCCTAATATTAGAATCAAAGAGCACTTCTCTACTAGCCTAAAAGTTATTTATGAAAGCAAACTATGCCAATCACCAATACCATAGTACAAGTGCATTATCTTAAGCTAAACGCTGATACGGAAGTGGAAATTCAAAACAGCATCCACACAAGCAATGTTATGTTAGCAGTGAGGAAAATCTCACAGCCCTGCTGACTTACTACTTCTTTCCGGAAGAGCATAATTTAGAATAAAATGGGTTTACCTTTTATTCCTTGCCACTTACAGCTTTATTACTGTGAACATGTCACTCCCCTACTCTTCACCCTCAAAACTGGAGAAAGCAACTCCTGGCCAACCTAACTTCAGGGGCTGTCACAAGCTTGGAGAGAAGGGCCTCTGTCTTGTTACCCCCGACTCCAGAGGACCTAAACATTTTACTGAACAAGTCAAGGTATAAAAAACAAAGGTAGAATGGACAATACCAAGAGTGAACCCTAATGTAAACTATGGACTTTAAATAATAATGATGTGTCCATGTAGGTTCACTGGTTGTAACAAATGTACCACTCTGGCGAGGGACGTGAATAATGCGTAAAGCTGTGCGTGTGTAGGCGCAGAGGGTATACGGGAAATCTCTGTACCTTCCTCTCAATTTTGCTGTGAACCTAAAATATCTCTTAAAAATAAAGTCTATCAAAAAACAAACAACAACATATGAACAAAACAGTGCCCATCAATGGCTCAATAAATGTTGAATGAATAATATATGATAAAGTCCTAACAGCAACACTCCTCAAACAAAAGGGCTGGCAATCCCACTCCACAGGGCCAAGGGCACAAGTCATGTGCTGCACTCTGAATTTCTCACACCCACATTGTATCACAAAGAGTTCATTATTAAGGGCTTTAATTTATAGATACTGCACACAATCTTTTTCCACAAGAAATCAGTAGACATTCAAGAGGGACCCAGGACAATCTTTTGGGAGGGCGATGCTTACAATTCTTCTAGAAGTTCATCCTGTAGGTATACTTACACAAGAGCACAGAGATTTATGTATAGGTTGTTCATTAAAAGCATAAAAACGGGGACTTCCCTGGTGGCGCAGTGGTTAAGAATCCGCCTGCCAATGCAGGGGACACGGGTTCGATCCCTGATCTGGGAAGATCCCACATGCCGCAGAGCAACTAAGCCCGTGCACCACAACTACTGAGCCTGCACTCTAGAGGCCACGAGCCACAACTACTGAGCCCATGTGCCACAACTACTGAAGCCTATACGCCTAGAGCCCACGCTCCGCAACAAGAGAAGCCACCGCAAAGAGAAGCCTGTGCACCGCATTGAAGAGTAGCCCCTGCTCACCGCAACTAGAGAAAGCCCGTGTGCAGCAATGAAGACCCAACGTAGCCAAAGATAAATAAAATTAAGAAAAAAAGCATAAAAAAGGTATTATTCTCCAGCTACACAGGGGCAGAATAAATGAATTATGGACTATCCATACAATAGGACATAGTTTAAAAGAATAAGTCAGTGTTATGGGCTGAACTGTGTCCCTGCCCCCGCCCCTCCAGTCATATGTTGGAAATCCTAACCCCCTGTATCTCCAAACATGACTTTATTTAGACAGATGGCCTTTAAAGAGGT
Organism: Delphinus delphis; assembly: GCF_949987515.2. Taxonomy (NCBI): domain Eukaryota; kingdom Metazoa; phylum Chordata; class Mammalia; order Artiodactyla; family Delphinidae; genus Delphinus; species Delphinus delphis. The sequence continues at coordinate 109,704,597 of NC_082685.1, read as the reverse complement.
AGTTAAGATTCAATAAGGTCACTGGGGTGGACCCTAATCCAATATGACTGGTGTCCTTGTAAGAAGAAGAGATTAGGACACAGAGACATACGGAAAGAAGACCATGTGAAGACATAGGGAGAAGACAGCCATCTACAAGTTAAGGAGAGAAGCCTCCTTAATCTCGGACTTCTAGCTCCCAGATCTGTGAGAAATTAAATTTCTGTTGTTTACACTACTTGGTCTGTGGTACTTGGGTTATGACAGCTCCAGCAAACGAAGACAGCCAGTATGCCCGGATATTTTATACGTACGCATATCTGTACGTGGGAAATATGTGTGTGGACACAAAGACCGCTAACATCGATCACCTGGGCCTAGATGAGTGGGCCTAGATGTGGGGAGGAAACTAAGACAGCCACGTCTCAGTCTCACTGTTTTGCTCTCCCGTCTGGGTTTTTACCATGTGCATGTATTACTCTCGTGATTAGAAAAAGAAAACGGACTATTTAAGAAAAGTAACTAAGTTTCAAGATAATGATACAGAAGTATTTGCAGTGTGGTATTGACGTGTGTGTTTTCTTTCTTTCTGAAGAAACTTTCCCTCCCCCAAATATACTGAAAGAGAAAAATTTCAAAGAGCCGTTCACACCCTCTATCTAACTTCCTTTGCAATAGCAACAGCATGAATAGCAAAGGCTTTTCTAAATAGAAGGTGCTTTGTCCTTGCCGGGGCAGAGTCCAAATGAAAGGATTAGCCAGCCTCTTGCTGCTACCTGGAGCTGGGCCTCCCCCTTAGTGTTAGTTTTCTTCTCCTGTCTAAGGTGCGTGCCCTCGTGCTCGCGTGCTCGTGCACACACACACTACCAAAACCACAGTAAATAAATACACACTCTCCTTGTCCTCCCACTGGCCTTGGGCTGACAGTTCTTCTAAGGACTGATGCCAGGCACGTGAGGAAGTGATCACAGAAGCGAAACATGAGCTAGGGCTGGTAGTAACTTCCGGGTTCTTTTGTTAAACTAAAAAGCACAATTCCTTTATTACCTAGAATTCCCTGCTGACAACACCACCAATTGGAAATAGCAAAGAATCAGGAAGAAAGCCAAAGAGACGTCATAGAATCAGCACAAACACATGCTCATGTATCTTGTGAGAGTTCCCCTCTTCCTCCCTCAGGTCTTTTTTTCACAGTTCCAACAGGCTTGCTTAAGTCCACTGGTGGGAAGAGTACAGGTCTGAGAACCAGAAGGCCTGGATTCTAACTCTGTGCAGCTCTGGGTCTTGGTTTTCCTCACTTGCACATTGAAGGAGCCTAGGCAGATGACAGAGGATAGGTAAACAGGTTTCATCTGACGCTCAACTCATTGGCAGTGGTGGTCCTGAGGTAGGTTTTAAGGCTGAATGTCTCAATCCACAGGGAAAATGCAAGGACCAATGAGCACCATGTGCATGGTGACACCCATGCTACAGTCTGTTCATCCCTGTGAGAGGTGATCTGATTGATCCCTACCATCCACAAGTTCTTAGATGTTGAAAAATGACCTGCAAGAGGTAAGCACACTGGGTTAAACCCAAAGCAAGAAGAGAGAGAGAAAAATCGATCAGAAAGAGAAGAATTAAAAAGTGGAGCAGTCAAAAGCTCTTCAAGCAGGCGCGGGTTCTATGAGCATCACCCCATTGCTTCCTGGGCTACATTCTGCGATGTTCAGCTCCCACGGCAGTGAGATAACTCACATTCATCATAATGACTCAGGCACCCCATTAACTCGGGTTCCCTTCGTTCCACTTAGGAAGGCAAACGAGTTGCATAGGACACTTCTGTCGCAAGAATCACCGCAAACACAGATCACATTTTTTTCAGTTCCAATGCTTTAGTTTGGGGGAATGTAAATCCCTCAGCAAAGTGGAAAACGTTCATTCATTCAGACTTATTCCTTGAGAGCTCTGGACAGCCTAGTTGGCTTTAGCACGTCAAAACTAAGTTGAAACTGCAAAAGGAAAGACTGCTTCAAATCTGACACGGACCTTCATTCAGTCCCTTTTCCTGACTTGGAAATGCAGGAGCCCTAGCAGAACTGAGGAAAGACCTAAGAGATTTTTTGTTAACTACAATAATTACAATATTGTCCCTTAATAAATGGCGAGGAGGCGGGGCAGCAGTAAGGAAGTTCCTAAAAAACTTAAGTTGTTGGGGGCTTCCCTGGTGGCGCAGTGGCTAAGAGTCCACCTGCCGATGCAGGGGACACGGGTTCGTGCACCGGTCCGGGAAGATCCCACATGCCGCGGAGCGGCTAGGCCCGTGAGCCGTGGCCGCTAAGCCTGCGCGTCCAGAGCCTGTGCTCCGCAACGGGAGAGGCTACAACGGTGAGAGGCCCGCGTACCGCAAAAAAAAAAAAAAAAAAAAAAAAACAAAACTGAAGTTGTTGAAGCTGCTGGAAGCAGAACCCAGGTGTTCCTGTGCAAGCTGGGGGGTGGGGGAGGGCGTTAATACCAAAGAAAGAGAAGAAAAACACACAAGACATAAAACCAGGTTCAGAATATTTTATTAAAGTGAACGGTGCTATCTTTTAATTTCCATTTCCACATCTCTTGGTAACACACAATACTACTCATGCCATGTCACAGCCCACTTTCCTTCCTTCTACTTTGAGGTTTTAGGATTATCTATGAATCACCAGCGGTCAGCAGAGAGGTAAGGAACAATTGATTCTACTTTGATAGCAGTATTTATTTAAATTCTGGACTACACAACCAATATTTTGCACCTCATTCTCCTCACTAGATGCTCAGAAACAGCTTCCCACTGAGCTTATACAGATCTTTTCCTCCACTACAGTCAGGAGGCAGAGGCAGTGGTAAATAGCAACTCTTGCCACCGTGGTGCCACGTGCTGCCCTTTACCGGTAGCTATACGAGAGAATGATGCGACTTGAAAGCTGGGAGAACAAGAACACACAATTCCTCTGCTCAATAAAGGCGTATCTTACTGCACAAGAAATACAGGTGGCAGGTAGTCGCTAATTCACAAAAGGATTGTGTTTTAGAAACCTCAACACATATTATACATGTGTTAGTAAGTTGGTTTGTTTGGAGCTTACAGTGGATTTCTCCCACACAAAAGAATATAGGGGAACCTAGTAAAGCTTACTTAATCCATAATAATATTAGCTAACACTTATTAATCCCTTGCTCTTTGCAAGGTACTACAACTTATCATGAGCTATTATATCAACCCCACCGGACAGAGCTGGTGAGTGGTAGAGCCAGGATTTGAATCTGTAGGCTCTTTGCCATTCTGCTCTATTCACTGCTGGCATATACAGAGGGTGCACTGGACAGACAACACTGGCCTGAAACCTTGGTTTCCTACAGAAGGGAAATTGGCTGTGTGGGAAAGAAGCAGCAAGTGAGGAAGCAGTTTTTCTCTCCTGCTCTCAGGGGTACAGTAAGCATTCAACAGGTATCTGAAGAAGGCATCTCCCTCTGTGTGCCCCTCCTCTCTCCTGGCAACCTCTGGCTGCAGTGGACCTGGATGCCCTCTATTAGCGCCCTGCCAGAGCAGCTCAACCACTCCCATTACCAAGTTCCCCCCTCTCTCACCCCCAAGCCCTAGCCCACTTTAAAAGCCCTACTACCCCTAATCCTATGGAAAATAACCAGGCCATTCATTCACTCAACTAATGGTTAGTATACTACATACCCAGTTGTGCAATGTTAATTCCTGAGAATGCAGCAATAAACAACAGACCTTGTTTCTACCCGTGAAATGACCCTATGGGGCATTCCCCCAAACCCTCTGCTTCAGCTCCTCTCTGAAGTACCTAGATAACAGCATCTAATGCACATTCCTGAGTTGCTTGGCAGATGTGAAAACCTCCACCAAATGAAAGACGTGAACTACCTGATGACCATGAGCACATAGCCCCCAGACCTACTGGTGCCTAAGGACTGGTAGTGTTAACCCCTGTGACACTGCCCTGTTACCTCACCATCAGCCAATCAGAGAACTGTGCACAAGCTGATCACATACCCTGTGACCCTCTTCCCTCATCTGGCCTTAAAAATGCTTTGCTGAAACCTTCGGGGAGTTCAGGGTTTTGGAGGGGGCACGAGCCACCCGTCTCCTTGCGTGGCCCTGCAACAAACCTTTCTCTGCTCCAAACTCCGATGTTAGGGTTTGTTTGTCCTCACTCTGTGTTGCGCACACGAACTTGCGTTAACATAACAAGTTGTTTAGAAGAAAGGAACCTGGATGCTCCTTTCTGTACTGGAAGGAGTACTGATCACTGACATAATGGTGCATTCATATCATTGAATCCAATGCACCCACTGAAATGATTATACAGGAAAAGTTACAGCCATGGAAAGATGTCCACACTGCATTAACTGAAAATAGATAATAACACAACAGTATAGAGCATGATAGCATTTGGGGTAAAATTATAACACGATACAGATCTGCAATAACAACAACAAAAAACAATCTAAAAGGATATACCAGTATGTCAATGGTAGTTAACAGAATTGTGGGATTATGAGTGACTACGCTTTTCTGTATTTTCTGAACTCTTTGTAACCAGCACATATCTTGTAATTAGAAAAACACTTCAAGTTTCTCTTTTGGAAGAAAACAAAACATTTCTCTTCTACCTTACAGGTAGTAAGCACTCAAGCATTTGCTAAACGAATCAGCCAGCGAGTAAATGAGATCTACTTCTGCTACGTGATTGGTAGAAAACAGCCAGAGTGAACTATCACTGTAACTGAGGCATAAAACTAGAAAATTCTACTGTGCTGTTTTGTTTGTTTTCTTTTTTGTGGTACGCAGGCCTCTCACTGTTGTGGCCTCTCCCATTGCGGAGCACAGGCTCCGGACGCGCAGGCTCAGCGGCTATGGCTCACGGGCCCAGCCGTTCCGCGGCATGTGGGATCTTCCCGGACCGGGGCACGAACCCGTGTGCCCTGCATCGGCAGGCGAACTCTCAACCACGGTGCCACCAGGGAAGCCCTGTGCTGTATTTTTAAGTATGGTTAAGACGGTGAATTTTGTTTTTACCTCAATTTAAAAATTTTTTAACCCTTATAAAGTTTTTTTGAGTTTAATTGCTATAAATAAACCTCTACTTGGTAGAATTTGAAGCAAATGAAAATGAAATAGGAAAAATTAAATGGCTACCTAAGAGTGCAAGTTGAACAAGAAGCTGTGTATCTGCCTGGCCCAGAAATTGGCTCTTGTGTTTCCTTCATTTCAGGTTCTTAAGTTTTTCCCTTTTGAGTTCAGAGAATCACTTAAAGCTCCAAGATTTTCACAATCTTTTCCATAACTGTCACGACACGATTCTGGAGGGTTGTCGGAAAGGAGTTTGGGACAGGAGGTTTCTCACACAGGTTTCAACATTCTAGAACGTGCTGGTTTCAACAGCATTTCCATGAAAAGCATTGTCAAGGGTCAGTGTCCTTCCTTCATGAGCACTGAGTACCCACAGCCACTGGGACCGAATCTGAAACAGGCAAAGGACAGGTCATCAACACCCACCAAGCCAGCACTGGCTTTTGGGTCACAACGAATCTGGACACAACCGTTCCCCTTGTTGGGAGTCTCTTTCTCACGAGGTTAGGGTTACTTACAGAATGCTGATTGAGTTCTCTGTTCTCAGACAGCAGTTGGATTCTTTGAGTCATTCCCTCACACCACCCTCCGCTTATGCATCTTCTAAAAAATACCACACTCGATATACTTTAGTAAGTTGGTGGAGAGAACCTATAAGGTTTAAGGTTAAAAGGTAAACTAACTGTTTTCTGTTGAACTGCCAGAAAGCAGAAACACTCGTGGGAGACAGATCATTTAGAGCAAAGTTTGTCAAACTCTTTGGGGCACCATTGGGAGCCCCATAATTCTTTGGGGGGGGGTTGCTGTCCTGTGCACTGTGGCACGTTTAGCAGCATCCTTGGCCTCTCCCCACTACATGCCAGAAGCAACCCCCCCTCTTCTCCCTCACAAGTGGAGACGATCAGAAATGTCTCAGACAAATGCCCTCCCCCGTTCTCGATGGAGCCAGGCTGTCTGGGTTCACACCCAAGCTCCTGTCTGGGTTCACACCCAAGCTCCAATGCAGCCTGGTTAAGCGGCCTTGGGCCAATTCTTTACCTCTCCAGGTTTCAATTATCTCATTGTTAAATGGGAATAAAAATACCTACTTCACAGGGTTGTTGTGAGGATTAAATGAGTCAGTTCAGGAAAAGCTCTCAGCGCAGAGCCTAATACAGGGTATCCATCCACTTTCCCAAGAAAGCCACCTGTACTTATCATCTACATCATCAATAGTCATGTCCCTCCTCCCCAGAGAGGCCCCCCTCCTCAGTCCATCAGGTAGATATGGAAAGAGGTAAAGATGGGAGGGGGATGGGATCAAATCATTACTACCTCACTTATAACAATGCTTTCATTTTTCTGCCCTAATGTGAATGATAAATGCATCTGTTGAAGGAAAATACTTTCAGAAATAAAACTTCTGAGATCTAAACCCAGGAAAGCATCCTAGCAACTTGGGGAAAAGTTGTCATGTGTGTGGAAGCACTTCCCACGTGCCCTCTTTATTTCCACTGAGGAACGAGCAAGGCAATCAGAACATTCATTTGCACCCACTGAAGCCACAAATACCTGCCGCAGAACAGTTCTGAGAAAGATGAGTTAAGCAAGTTCCAGAAAAAAAATGCTGTAGGAAAACAAAACCTTGAAATTCAAAATGGAAAAGTGTAGGACAATGGGAAGAAAAGTGCTCATTAGGTTTAAACCATTTTTAAAAGTCAGTTTTAAGGCTTCTCATCAAAATGAGAGAGGGGGGCAAAATCCTGCTTGTTCCACTTCATAATAGCTTATCAACAAACAGTTAATGAAACACAAAGCCCAAAATGTGCCTGATTGTGTCGTGGAGATTACGCCGCAATGAAGAAATGTGCCAAGCCCTTTCTAAGAGGTCCTTTACGCCAGCCCAATCCCCAGACGCTGCCAATCCTGGTGATGGAGGCCACAGAGCCAACTAGATCCAAGTGTGCTCTGGGAAGGAGAACAGAAATGGGCTCATTTCACAGACAGTTCCAGCAGGCATGACCTCAGAGCTCAGGTGGGCCAGCAGTTTCAAGGGGTTAGCAGTGCACTCCTTTCCCTACCAAGTGAAATCCCATGTGCAACTCCAATGTATAAAACATATGGGTGCACTAAAACACTACAAATGTTCTTATATATACATGCAACACATATTTATCAAATGCTGACTAGTGACCAGGCACTGTTCTAGGAGCTAGGAGTACAGTCGCTGCCCTCATGAAGCTTACATTCTAGTCGATTTATATCAAACACGGCATCCCCCAAATTCCACCCAAACTGGGACATGTCGCAGCACCTAGGTTGAAAACCTCTGATCCAGTCCAGTCCCCTTATTTTCCTGATATGAAATCGGAGGCCCAGAAAGGTTAGGTTATTTGACTGAAGGACAAATCTAGTGGTGGGCATCAGTGGACCAGCAAAAAACACAGCATTTGAGACAATTCAGCAGTCTGGAGGCAGGACGAGCTAAAAACTCAGCCCGTGGGTCCCACACTTCTGCATCCATAGCGCAATCAACTCACAGACACGCAAACCCACTAAAACGTGGCACCATAAGTAGTTTAAACAACGCTCTGTCGACTCTAGCAAGAAGGCAGTAAGTGTCTAAGTGTCTAGTACAGTTTGAAAGGTTTCCATCACAACACAGTTAAAGTGATGGCTCACGATGAGTCAGCCCTGGGGTGGCCACAAAACTGAGCTCTCTGGAAGCTACGGGCTATGGCTGCTAAGTGCCCAAGCCCCTGAGGCGCCTCCCTCCCTACTTCTGAGAAGCAGGCAAGTCCCTCCCCGCATCCCTCACACAACCGCAGGGTCAACTGCTGGTCGCTCTCCCTCCCCGCCGCCGTAGGAAGAGGCCACTGCTCAAGACACCTCCGACCCCTGACAAGTGACAAGCTGGCTATCTCTGAAGGTGAGACTAGCTGCAGTGGTTCTGTGCAAGGACAGACTCACACACGCCTCCTGCCCTAGATTTTCCAGCAGTCAGGACTTCATATAATCCTATTCTTTAGGATTCCCAGAATGCCTGATAGAAGGTGACGTTTTAAACCTGTTTTCACATAAACGAATAGAAAAACTGGAAAAGAGAGATGCCAGACAAAGGCCTCTGGCTTGGAAAACCCGTTCCCGTGCGGCGCCAGCCCTCAGGGGCGGGGAAGGGAGAGAGAAAGGGCCGCAGTGGCTCTCACGGGGACCCTCCTACAGGGACGCCCTCACCCGTCTCTCCACATGAAAGCCTGGTGGCCACATGAAAGGTCCTGGTTCCGCAGCCTTTTCTCAGAGCTGGAGTAACAGCTGCACTGTTTTCCTACAGCTGAGAAAACACCTTCTCACAGTTGAGATTGCCGTTCCTCAGTCCCTCAAAGATTCAGGAAGCCTTCTTCCCAGCCCCCCTCTCCTTCCATCCCCGAAGTTTACCTCCTCCCTCATACTTGTAGCTTGAAGAGGAAGGAATGAATAGGTGTGTACCCTTCCCCCAGGCAAATATCCACAGTTAACTGCCTTTTTTGGTTGAAGAGCTGCCCAGGGGCCCAGTGGATCTTATCAGCAACCCGCCTACCCTCTTCTGAACCTGGGTCTCGTGACAAGGCCAGCTGGCACCAAACCCTAGGTGTCAGGGTTTGTGAGGTTGCTTTTATTCAGCGACAGGCAGCTTTCATCACACCGGCCGGCAGAGAACTCTCACACATGTGCAACTCCCCCCTGCGACCGCGCCCCCATCCTGAGAAGCTTCCTGTTAATGTTCTTAAAATACCTCTGCAAAAGGAACCGAGGCCACACACGAAGGAGTGCATGAATCATATTTTTTTCTATCAAAATATCAACAGAAATGAAAATATTCTTATATAGCCCCCCCCCCGCCGCCGCAATCTTCACCTTCATATTTTTAATCCATCAGAGCACTGGCTATGCCAGCAAGGAGGGCAGAGGGGAGTCTAAGGGATGTTCTCCCAGGGGCATTCTTTTCAATGACAGAAGTCACTTCCCAAGTTGGGAGTGGTGTTCCCTCTGCCACTTAAAACTACAAAGATAGAGCCCTTCTACTGGCCCTACACTGTGGAAGAACAGTACCCCGGCATCAAAACCAAATGCCACGGATCAAAAAGCCAGGCTGACACACATACTCAATGAACTGTTATTGGGCTGCAAGGTAAATAGGCCCAAGGGGTAGGCGGTTCAGGAAATGGACCTGAATTACTGTGATTTGTTCAGTCACACCCGGTGTTTCTCAAGCCAGCTGGGTGGAGTGGATAGGGGGTAGACAGATTAGAGGGTTCCCTGCAGGAGTCTGGTCTGTCTCGCCCCTCCTTCCTTCCCCCAGGGAAATCCAAGGGTCAAGGGGCCCAAGTGGGGCAAATGCCAGGTTGGGGCCAGGGCAGGACTGACGGAGGGTGCCTCACAGAGAGAGAGGGAATCAGCCAGCACAAGGCCCGAGCGCCTGCACAGGAAGCTGGGGCGATGGGGGCAGCAATGAAGTCGAAGTCGCGAAGAAACCTTCCTGGCCCCTGACTTGGTGGTGGCAGGAGGGGGAGGCCCAGGAAGCCAAGAGCTGCTGGAGTGACAAGAGCGCATCTGGTGGGGATGTGGTGAGAGCACAGGGCTATGGACAAGAGCCTGGATGAGGGGATGGACAGAGGAAGTGCAGGAAGGCCCCCAAACAGACGGGCCCAGAGTAGACTAAGGCACAGACTGCTTCACAGCAAGAGCAGAGAGCGCTCGGCAAATTCTGAGGTGCCCGAGCTCGAGGTGCCAAGTGTGGCTCCTGGGCCAGCAGTGTGGGCATCGCTGGGAGCCCGTCAGGTCCCAGCCCCCAACTACCACTCAGAACTGGAACCTGCACTTATTCAATAATAAGCTCCCAGGTGATCTGTGGCTCCTTCAATGCTGTACCCAAGCTCAGGGAACTAGGGTGAGGGCTTTGCTTCTGCAGCGGCAGGGCCTCCTCTTCCACGGATCTGGAACAAGCCAATGGCAGGTGCGGGTGTGTCTTTAAGGAAGACATTTCACACCCCTCACAGGAAGCTCCCGAGCTCTCCACTCAAGAGGACTCTTCAGGGATGGCAAATAGGGAACGCACGTTTCCAGGGGGATCAAACACTGCTTCAATATGACAAGATAAGGGGATTCCGACAGACATGTATGCGGTCCCTGAAAAAGATGTCGTTAAATAATTTAATATGGGAAAATGCTCATGGACACATCCCTGGGAAAAGACAGAGTAAACACACTAAAATATTAACCAGAGCTGTGATTTTTAAATCATCTTTGTGTTCTTTACCTTGTCCTGATTTTTCCAGGTTTTCAACATTAGGATGAATTTCATAACAAGTTCTTTTAATTAAAAGAAAATTATGCAAAATTTTAATCAGTGAAGAATAAAAGAGTAGAAGTCTTCCGACCCAGAAAAAAGTACAAAGCCCATTTAATTTGCTACCTTCCACATATGCTATGACTTGCTATCTAGCTGTCTATTTTATTTATAAAATTCATTCTAGGAATTCCCTGGCAGTCCAATGGTTAGGCCTCCGCGCTTCCACTGCAGGGGGCACAGGTTTGGTCCCTGGTCGGGAAACTGAAATCCCGCACGCCGCGCAGTATGGTGAGAAAAAAAGCAAAAAAAAAGAAAAATTCATTCTCTTGGGGTACATTAAAAAAACAAGACAACCTTGGCAAAATCAAAGAATATCAGAAGGGAAGAAATACCGTAAGCAGTTCATGCAGCTCAATATCAAAAAAACAAACAACCCAATCCAAAAGTGAGCAGAAGACCTAAACAAACATTTCTCCAAAGAAGACATACAGATTGCCAACAGACACATGAAAGAATGCTCAACATCACTAATTATTAGAGAAATGCAAATCAAAACTAAATGAGGGAAAAAAAAAAAAAAACACTAAATGAGGGGGCCTCCCTGGTGGCGCAGTGGTTGAGAATCTGCCTGCCAATGCAGGGGACACGACACCAGTCAGAATGGCCATCATCAAAAAATCTAGAAACAATAAATGCTGGAGAGGGTGTGGAGAAAAGGGAACCCTCCTGCACTGTTGCTGGGAATGTAAATTGATACAGCCACTATGGAGAACAGTATGGAGGTTCCTTAAAAAACTAAAAATAGAATTACCATATGACCCAGCAATCCCACCACTGGGCATATACCCTGAGAAAACTATAATTCAAAAAGAGTCATGTACCACAATGTTCACTGCAGCTCTATTTACAATAGCCAGGACATGGAAGCAACCTAACTGTCCATCGACAGATGAAAGGATAAAGAAGATGTGGCACATATATACAATGGAATATTACTCAGCCATAAAAAGAAACGAAATTGAATTATTTGTAGTGAGGTGGATTGACCTAGAGACTGTCATACAGAATGAAGTCAGAAAGAGAAAAATAAATACCGTATGCTAACACGTATATATGGAATCTAAAAAAAAAAAAATGTTCTGAAGAACCTAGGGGCAGGACAGGAATAAAGACACAGATGTAGAGAATGGACTTGAGGACGGGGGAAGGGGATGGGTAAGCTGGGACGAAGTGAGAGAGTGGCATGGTCTTATATACACTACCAAATATAAAACAGATAGCTAGTGGGAAGCAGCTGCATAGCACAGGGAGATCAGCTCGGTGCTTTGTGACCACTTAGAGGGGTGGGACAGGGAAGGTGGGAGGGAGACGCAAGAAGGAGGAGATACGGGGATATATGTATATGTATAGCTGATTCACTTTGTTATGTTATAAAGCAGAAACTAATACACCATTGCAAAGCAATTATACTCTAATAAAGGTGTTAAAAAAATGACATAAAATTCAAAAAAAACAATCCAAAGAATTATATGCTGTTCTGCCATCAAAACACCGAAAATTAAAACTGGGAATGTCTTAAAAAAAAAAAGACTGGGAGTGTCTTAAGCAACCAGGGAGATCTTTCTACCCAGTACTCATTATAAATAATAGTTACCTACCATTTCTTAAACACTTCCTCTGTATCAAGGTACTACACTAAGGTGTTTTCAAGACATTGTTTGATTTAATCTTTTTTTTGGCCGCAAGGCATGCGGGATCTTAGTTCCCTAACCAGGGATTGAACCCGTGCCCCCTGCAGTGGAAGTGGAGTCCTAACCACTGCACTGCCAGGGAATTCCCTGATTTAATCTTCAGAAGAGCCCTATGATTTAAGTATCACAATCCCCATTTTACAGATAAGGAAACCTCAATCTCTGATTGCAAAGCCCATCAGGATTTCGAAAACTGTTGTTACATTACCACATCCCCAGGAGACCTGGAGTACACCGTTTTAAAGCCTCCTCCACCTGCCCCCATACAGAAACATAAAATCAAGAAAGATCCAAAAGCACCTAAATGCACACAAGACCTGAGGCAGTCCGAAGGGCCCATTAGATATGCATCGTCCTCACTGGCCCTCACTCAGCACCATTCCAAAGGCTTGCTGTAGTATAATACAGCCAAGGCCTTCAGCATCAAGTATCATTCTGAAAGATATTTGGCAGTGTTTATTCTTCTTATAAGTTGTGGTAGCAGTAGTAATAATAATTTTTTTAATAATAGAAAATTGTATTGTGTATTCTCTAGGTGCCAGGTAGGGCCCTAAATTCCTAACATAGTTTCATTTCATCCTCACAATCCTGTGAGGCAGATAATGATTTACCAGTTTTTCACTGGTATTTTTGCCATCTTTTCACAAATGAGAAAGTATTACTTAACTTTTTGGCATGAAAATGTACCACTTTTAGAATCAGAGAAAAAATTTATAAGTTATGCTGACTTTGAAAGAGTGATGTGAAGACAAAAGAAGAAACAGAGGAAAGGAGAAAAGAGAGAAAAAGGAAAAAAGAATGTCGATTCCATTTTTTTCACAAACGAGAAAACTGATGTGGACAGAAGTGAGGCAACTTTCCTAAGGTCCTGAGATGTGGACTCAGTCAGCCAGGTCCTAACACTCAAACCCAAACCTTTATGCTGCCATCTCTAGGATGGAGCAGCCACCAAGAGCTACTGACATACACTCAGGATAAAATTACAGTCTACAGAGAGGGATGATGTTTAAAAGTTTCTAGCAATTATTTTGGACTCTAGCTTTAAAAACAGACACTAAGCATAAAACAGAGTGAAACTGAGTTTGGCACTTTGCAGCAAGCCTAAAATCTGAACTACAATCCAAATCTCCTTTTATCATTCGCCTTCTTCTTTCAACTATTACGTTAAGGAAAAAAAATTCAGGTTGCCTACATTCTCAATCATTATGATACGGCACAAAATGTCCATTTCTAAACTGTCCCATGATTCACATTTTTCCCATTGCTAACATGAGAACACCTCCCACGCTTTCTAATAGAAATGAAAAGATCATTCTGAACTCTTCCAAACGAATTATACAACAACAAGATACTTAAGCAAAAGACAGAAAACAAAAATTACACTTAGGCTTAAAGTAAATTTCATGGTAAGTTCAGAAGACTCCCTTTCCCTCAAAATATCACATAGAAACTTCTTTTTTTAATTTAACTTCTTGGGATCATCTCTTCAGAGACTGCATAAAACAAAATAGTTTTTCAACCAACCTCTGAAGTTATCAAATAACTGAAAAGTGATCAATATGAACAAACAAGAATTTGAAGTCACCTACATTAAACATTCACAGTTTAAGACAACACTAGGCAAGAGTAAAAGTAAACAAACAACAGAAACTTGCTCCTTTGTAGGTAGGAATCCCTTGGCCAGTGGAGCAATGCAAACAGACTTGTTCCCCCGTATCAAGGCGATAATGATGACATCTTTAAGGAGGACATGAGATCAGCCATGTAAAGTGCTCAGCCCACGTGCCTGGCACATAGTAAGTGTTCAACATTAGCTTGTATTAAATGCTCATCCCATCAATACAAGGTTACTTATCAGCTCTGCACCTCAATCACCTCATCTACAAAATAGAGGTAACAGTAGTTCCAACATCATAGGATTGTTAGGACAGAAAATGTAGTAAAGCACTTAGAACAACAATGTTAGTTACCAATATTATTCTTAGCGCCCTCAAAAAAGAAGCTGAGAGGCTTACGGGGCGGGGGTGGGGGGGGGGGTCTGAACCCAGTAGCTCCAAAGTAGCTAGCATCTCATTTCCTCAAACGCAAAGCTGGAGCTGACGCTTAGGGAGATTTACCCGGCTGCCAGCTCTCTTCCCACGGCACAAGGAACAAGGGGACAAGGAACCTGTGGAAGCTTGTTCCCAAAGGACAAGGAACCTACCGGCTCCCTTCTTCCTGGCAGTTCCACCTGCTCCAGCAATGTGCAGCTTCAGCATCCTCAGCCCCATCACCCAAACCTCACATCTAACCAAAAAGTTATTCCCCTTTGCATTTCTGTTTGCCGACTTTTTCCAAAAGGATTTTGTTGGGGGGTGGGAGGGGGGTGTTTTGTAACTATGTAAACAAACAACAACAACAAAGGCAACTGCTCCCATTTCTGCAGCACTCACTCCCAAATGCTAGGATGGACTCTTACGTGTGGATAGTTTCTTCCAACCTGTGAGATACTTACTTTTGTTATTATCCCCACTGCGGCAATGAGAAACTTGGGCTCAAGAAGATAAGTTGCCCAAGGTCACAGCTCATTAAGGGTGAGGACAGGGCCCAAACCCAGGTGTGATTTAAAGTCAGCATTCTTAACTGCCTCACCAAACTAAATGTGGAAAAGAAGAAAGGAAAGAGGGATTAGCACCTTCGAAAAACAATAACTGCTTTGGAAAATCCAATCAAAATTCATTTTCTAATGAAGTTATTGCTTAATAAATGAAAATATTACATAAAGAGCTGGCTAGTGCTGCAGACAGCAAGGAAGCGTACTTTAGCCCTAACAACTCCATGACTCAGAAGCACAGTTTAACAGTGATATAGGGACGACTCCAGTTTCCACTGACACCGTATCTATACTTTGTGATTTGTATAAACAAAACCATCTTTCATGCCTCCCAACATCTACCACAGCCCTGTGAAACCTACAGTTAGAAATCTGAAAATATTTAATCTCATGACCACACGAAGAAATGAGCCAACCATCTAAGACTGACTGGCCACCAGTCCCCAAACTGCAACCTCCAGCTCACTGACCAACAGTCCCACTGTGTCTAAATCCCAGATGGATAATTCCTCCAATGTAGGATCAATTTTTAAAAATTAATAGAATTGAGAGCCCAGAAATAAACACTAACATTTATGGTCAATTAATTTCTGACAAGTGGGCCAAGTTAATGCACTGGAGGAAAAAAACAGTATTTTCAATAAACAGTGCTAGAGCTATTGATAGATACCCAAATGCAAAAGAATAAAGCTGGACCCATTCCTTATACCATACACAAAAATTAACTCAAAAAATGGACCAAAGAGCTAAACGTATGAGCTAAAACTATGAAACTCTTAGAAGAAAACACAGGACTAAATCTCCATGACCTTGGGTTGGACAAAGCACTTTTTAGACACAAGATACAGCACAAGCCAGGAAAGAAAAAACTGATACATTGGACTACATCAAAATTTTTTAAATTTTATGTTGCAAATGAGGCCATCAAGAAAATGAAAAGATAACTCACAGAATGAGAAAACATTTGCAAATCACATATCTTACAGAGCTGGTATCTAGAATATAAAAAGAACTCTTAATATTCAATTTTGAAAAAACCCAACTTAGAAATGAGCAAAGGATCTGAACAGACATTTCTCCAAAGAAGATATGAATAGACAATAAGCACCTGAAAAGATGCTCAACATCATTAGTTATTAGGAAAATGCAAATCAAAACCAAAATGAGATACTTCACAAACTAGGGTGGATATAATTTTAAAAAAAGAAAAAAACAGACAATAATAAGCATTGGTGAGGATATGGATAAATTAGAACCCACATACACTGCTGGTAGGAATATAAGATGCAGCAGCCTCTTTGGAAAATGATTTATTTAAAACAGCCATAAAGTGGAAACAACCTAAACAACCATCAACTGAAAAATGGATGAGTTAAATGTGGTATACGGCATAAAAAGGAATGAAGTACTGACACATACTACAACATGGATGAACCTTGAAAACATGCTAGGTGAAAGAAGTCAGTCATGAAAGCCACATATTGTACAATTCCATTCACATGCAATGTTCAGAACAGGCAAATCCATAGAGTCAGAAAGTAAATTAACAGTTGTCAGGGATCTGAGGAAGTTTGGGGAGAAACTGGGAACAACTGCTAATGGTCACAGAGGTGATAAAAATGTCCTAATATTAGACTGTAGTGATGGTTGTACAACTTTGTGAATATACTAAAAACCACTGAATTTTTACACTTTAAATGGATGAGCTACGGACCTCCCTGGTGGTCCAGTGGTTAAGACTCTGGGCTCCCAATGAAGGGGGCCCGGGTTCAATCCCTTGTCAGGGAACTAGATCCCACATGCCACAACTAAGAGTCAGCACCCCACAACTAAAAGATCCTGCACACCGCAACTAAGACCCAGTGCAGCCAAATAAATAGATACATAAATATTTTAAAAAATAAATAAATGGATGAGCTATATGGTATGTGAACTATATCTCAAAACTAACTTTTAAAATTTTATAAAGAATTTCTTTAATTAAAAAAACCTAATATAGTCATTTTTATAAGACAAATAAGGAAGTATCCAAAAAAAGAAAAAAGAGGAAACCTAAAATAATAATTTTAAAAGGCTGGACATTTCTGCTCAAGAGAGAAGTAATAAACGCTTGGGCATTGCTCCAACTCACTTTAAGGATAAGAATAAAACTATGAGGTTTTTTTGAACACCTGTTAATTTAAACAGGAATAAAGTGTCCCCAAGGGCAAATTCCCAGCACTTTGGAGCTGAAATTGTTCCATGTGATTCTTAAATTATTGGTCAGCTATAAAATGCTTTGTAAAGTTTACATTAAGTATTTCACGGATCTTTCAACATTGAGTTTTCTTAAGAGACTGCACATTGGAAATGGCTGATTCTCAGTACTGGAGGCTCCCATTCCTCTAACAATTTTCTTGTATCAAAAACAGCCCTTTCAATACTTCCTAGTAACCCACAGCCGGCAGCAGCACCCCGACAAAGACTGATCTGACAGCTTAACCATAATCTTGGCACCCACTTTTGTGGGTGGCACACTTTTTTTTTTCTAGTTCTATTCACTTCAGTACACTTTAGTCAAGAAAAGCCTGCATTTACATATGTAACTTGTGGGTAATGCAGATAATAATAAATCATACCACACACCCTTATCAGCGGCGCAACCAAGCTGATAATCTCAGTTTCCTGTCTCTCTGGACTCAGGCTTCTTGTCACCAGAATTGGCTCTTAATTATTCAACTGTACTGTCTGTGGACTACCCACAAAAAAAGCTCACAAAATGCATACCGGAAATATATCTAAATGAACTCTCTCACCTTAAAGCATGCTTTTCCTTCTCCTATCAAACACATAACTTTATCTAACTAGCTTAGCTTAAGCACTCAATCTTAATATGACACTTCTGAGCAACACTGAAAGTAAACTACATCCAAAATACAACCTGCTGTCTGTATGTCAAGTTTTGAATGCATGTTATATAAGTCAAGGTGGTGCTGTGGTAGAATCATCTACCTTGCTTATCTGTGCCCTTTTTCATTTCCGTATGTACCACTGGAAGTAGGATTCAGTCCATTTTGCAGTTCTAAACTCCATGGAAAAATTATCAAGGCCAAACCACCAAGTGGTTCTTATCTGGGCAGCACCATCCTCCCTCTTTGGGCTTGTGGGTTGTTGCTTATAAAGGTGGAGACTGTTTTCACAAAGACTAGTGAGTGCTACTGATATCTAACTGGCTTAGCTTAGGCACTAAATCTTAATGTTATCAAGCATACTAAATACCAGCTCAGGACTCCCTCAAGAGAAAGAACTGCTTCACCCAAAATTCCAACAGCACTGCCCCGGGGACCCACTAGTTAAAGATCGTTCCTCCCAAAAGCCACAACTCACTTGATTAGTTATAGCTTTTTCTTTAACTCTTCTAATAAAAGCCCTATAGAATAGATACTTTTTTTTGATCAGGAGCTCCCTCCCTACTTTCTCTTAGTACCTCAAGCATTTTTATTACTCTCAGAGTCTTAGAAAGATCGGGAAGGGGGAATGGAAGGACAGTGCTGAGTGGAGGAGAAGAGGGGCATCTCTCTAAAATCTGGGAATTTGGTCAGGTCAGACTCACAATGAAGGGGAAATGGCATAAGTATCAGCCTCTTCCAGGGCTCTGTGCCCTGCTTTCTTTCTGCCATGTCACAGCAGGAAAATGAAGTCAGAGACTCAGCTCTGCTGCACCTCTAGCTTCCAAGAAAATACAATCCCATGACAACCCTCATCCCTCTCCTCCCCCCATCATAAGGAAATAATTTACTGCTTCATGCTTTTCAAAGCCTGCAGCCAGAAGCCACTGCTGGGTATAACAATTTGCATAGAGCGCCTCATTGGTTAACCAGCTCAATCTAAATGGCCTAATACCCCTTACTCAGCAACCTGCAACTTTCACAAACTACACGGCTTGGTAAGAAATAAAAAAGCACATTCTAAAAAACTGCTTTCTGCTAAAGCCCATGATCCACAGATGAAGCAGAACTTCCTGGAAAAAAGAAATTCAAACAGCTGCTTGGGAGTTTAAGAGAAGAGAGAGGACAAAAGGTTTAAACTGATTTGACTGCAGCAAAATACAGTGGAAAAAAACCAATGTGAGATTTCAACCATAAGATTATGTTTAAAATCTGCAGCCATGAGCTCTCTGTTGAACTGCAGATGTCTTCAGAAAAAGCCCAACACTCACCCATTCTCCCTCTTGTCATTTACCAAATGTCCACTGTGTACAGGCCACGGGGGCACACCAAAGGCCGGGGTAGCAGGCCAGGGTGGCAGTCCCTGCTGCACGCTGATTAGCTGTGTGAATCTGGAAGAGGGCCTGAGCTCTGCAGGCCTGTCTCTTCAATAACATGAGAGGGTGGACATGCCACTCCCTTAAGGATTCATCTAGCTCCAGAAGATGACGGTGTAACTAACCAGATTCTCACAGTCCATCAGGTACCTGAGAATGGTAACCCACCAAAGGAGTGACAGGCATCACTCACATCAGAAATCTCATGGTCAGCAGTGAGACTTTCTCTGGCTTGCTGCCAACCAAAAACTGCCCATGATGGTTCTAATTTCAAACTGCCCGACCATTATCCTTAAAAACTATTTAGGAGTGCTAGAAGTTCCAATAATTTGGCTTCCGACTGAAACTTCTCATACCCAGAGGTACAATTCCCCTCTGTCAGCATGTCCCAATTTTCAGTTTACGGTTTGGGTAGACAGTGAGGATTTTCGTAACCAGGAGAGCTGCGTCAACCCAACTGTGGTCCTCTATTCCCCAGGAGCCAGAGCCCATTCCCACCTTCAATGCTGCCTCTTCTATACAAAACCACTGCAACTCTCTCCAAGTTCCGGGACAGCAAGTCATTTCAGCCTGGGGAGGCTGGCAGGAAGAGGAACTCAACCAGAGCTCCCCAAAATGAAGTAGAGCTGTTTCCAAAGATAGGAAGAGTTCCTATCTCTGAAGTTGTTCACTTACTATAGTACAAGAAATCTGAGCACAACTGGGTGGGAGGAGCAGAAGACCCTTCCAGCCACTTCCAGTACCAACTTTCTGGGAGTTGGTCCAAAGAGAAGCAGCGGGCCCAGCTCCTCCCTCACGCAGCTAACAGGCATACGAATTGGTCAGCCTTTCTGAAGGTTTGCAACGTCCAGGGCTTCTGACATATGCATTTTATAGTTGGTTCTGCTATACTTGCTCTGAAAATACAAATTTGTTCCAACAGGATTGATATGGAAGGAGTTCAGAGCATCTCACCCCAGGATATGCCACTTTGGCATATTGATTATTTTGAGTTAAGGCACCTGAGAAACAGGTGCAAGAAGCAGGTGCAAGAAGGGCACTCTGGGGGCTTCCCCAGTGGCACAGTGGTAGAGAGTCCGCCTGCCGATGCAGGGGACACGGGTTCGTGCCCTGGTCCGGGAAGATCCCACATGCCGCAGAGCGGCTGGGCCCGTGAGCCATGGCCGCTGAGCCTGCACGTCCGGAGCCTGTGCTCCGCAACGGGAGAGGCCACAATAGTGAGAGGCCCGCGTACCGCAAAAAATAAAAAAAATAAAAAAATAAAATAAAATAAAAGAAGGGCACTCTGACCTTCATGTTTCTTCCTGAAAGCAGAAGATGACATTCCCACGTGAGAGGTGCCCTCCCTGTACCAGAAGGAAGACATTCTTAACAAGGACAAGAAGTTGAGATGGAGAGAATTCTACACAAAGAGACCTTATTAAAATAATTTTTATCTTCCTTTCACCTCCCCACATAATTTAGTCATTTTTCCACAACTGCCTCTCTTTGTTCAATCTAATATAAAAGTAGGTTTCACTATTTCTTGGTTCTTCATTTCCTTATGAGGGCTCCCAGATCAAATAAAACTTGTGTTAAATGAATGTGTATGTTTTTCTCCTGTTAATCTTCGTCAGTTTAATTTTCAGATCCAGCCAGAGACCCTAAAAGGGTCAAGAAAAACTTTTTCCTCCCCTACCATGTTAGGGGACAATAAGGGCAAAACAGGACGAGCAGTTTTGTCTGTGAGAAACATATACTGAAGGCAGAACACTGTGCCCAGCTGAACTGAGCTACATAGAACATATGAAACACACACTCCTCCACTCCACCTGCATTATGAGTCACTCAAAAGCACATCTGGTGTTAACAACTTTCCATCCAATTTCAGATAACCCTCCATCCACCACTTCACAACAACTCACAGCTGCAACTTTTCCGACACCTGCTTCCACAAGCAAATTTCAGGTCTTTTTCAAGGTCAAGTGCCAAATTTTCATAGTATTACATATCTCTTAACCATTTAACATCTGTAGAACTGTAATATCATTTTTACCAGGTTCCCTTTTGTGTGTGTGTGTGTGTGTGTGTGTGTGCGCGCGCGTCACTGACAAAACTTTCAATGCTGTGCTCCAACCCCATTTTCCCCACAAGGCCTGTGGTTTTTGCTGTTCCATTTTGCATAGTGTGATTTTTAGGAATGCATATTCATGTTGTGTTACCGAAGGACTATTTCCAGAGCTCTAACCTAAAGGGGCATGGGACTAAAGAAAGATTACATAAGAGTTACTTAAGTTTTTTCTTTTTTTTTAATGTACTAAACATTTAATAAAGGGTAAACAGTGAAATAAATGTCCACGTGATCAATTAAATGTGATACTGCCATTAAAATGTTCTCATTCTTGCAATATGTGGAAATGTCCATAATGTTGTGTGAAAGTAGCTAGGATATAAAACAGTACATAAAGCATGATCTAATATTCATTTATTTATTTATTCATTCATTCATTCTGCATGGCTTGTGGGATTTTTAGTTCCCTGACCAAGGACTGAACCCAGGCCATCAGCAGTGAGAGTACGGAGTCCTAACCACTGGACTGACAGAGAATTCCAAGTCTAACAAGGGTTTGTTCTCTCTAGGATTATAAATGATATTCATTTTCTTCTTTATACTTTTCTGCATTTCCCAAATTTTCTATGATAACTATATATTATTTTTATAAAGCAGAAAGTACTGTTTGTTACTTATCATTTGCTAAAAAGAGTCTAGTAAACTGACCCACTCTTATCCTTTCTTCAAGATGCTATAATACATACTATAATCTTTACAAAATTTTAAGGAATAAAAAGGTAATAAAGAAGATAGAATACTGAAAAACATTTAATTAATGCCCATCCTACCCCTCCTCCCAAAAAAAGGTAAGAAAGAACAAAGAACAGACGAGGAAATGGAAATGACCAACAATATATAGCCTGAAGTTCAAGCATGAATAATTACATTAAATGTAAATGATCTAAACATCCAATTAAAAGGCAGAGACTGTCAGAAGGGATCAAAAAGCAAGTCCCAACTACATGTTGTTTATAAGAGCATTTTTAAATCTAAGACACAGATGAGTTGAAAGTTAAAAGGGTAGTATGGCCATCAGACAAAGACATGAATACAAAGAGCATTACCAGAGATAAAAAGGATCATTTTATAAAAGGATCAATTCATTAAGGAGACATAAGAATCCCAAATGTGTGTACACATAATAGAGCTTCAAAATATACTAAACAGGGGCTTCCCTGGTGGCACAGTGGTTAAGAGTCCGCCTGCCGATGCAGGGGACACGGGTTCATGCCCCGGTCTGGGAGGATCCCACATGCCATGGAGTGGCTGGGCCCGTGAGCCACGGCCGCTAGGCCTGCGCGTCTGGAGCCTGTGCTCTGCAACCAGAGAGGCCACAGCGGTGAGAGTCCCGTGTACCGCAAAAAAAAAAAAAATTCTACTTGAAAATATACTAAACAAAAACTGACATAACTAGTGGCAGAAAGAGACAAAAACACAATCATATTTGAAAAATTTAACACCCTTCTCCCAGTAATTGACAGAATTAGACCCCTCTATCAGTAAAGATAGAGAAGATTTGCACAACACTAGCAACCAACTTGAACGCTATACCCAACCTGCTGGTAGTATGGAAAAATGAGCAGGCAGCAAAGAGACTAGGAGAGGAAAACCAGTTTACACGATACGCATTTCC
Source organism: Delphinus delphis (assembly GCF_949987515.2). Taxonomy (NCBI): domain Eukaryota; kingdom Metazoa; phylum Chordata; class Mammalia; order Artiodactyla; family Delphinidae; genus Delphinus; species Delphinus delphis. The sequence continues at coordinate 109,681,825 of NC_082685.1, read as the reverse complement.
ATCTTCCTGCCTTTAAGTCAACCCCCTCAACACTCTGGCCTTACTTGTAAGGCTGTCATTTGGTCAAGCCACGATGGGCACAGTAACTACACAAGAACTGTAGAAAACATGTTCTTTTCAAGAGCACATGGAACATTCATCAAAATGTATCATTTTCTGAGCCATCAAAAAGAAATACATATATACAGAATATGTTCTCTTATCACCACAAGCATAAACTAGAAATCAATAGCAAAAATACGCCTGGAAAATCCTCAAATACTTGGAAAATAACAACACACTTCTAAATAACCAACAGGTCAAAGAAGAAATCACAAGGGAAATTAGAAAAAATTTTGAATTGAATGATAATGAAAACAAAGCATATCAAAATGTGTGGGATGTAAAATGATTTTAAATATTCCCTTGAGAGGAAAGAAAATATTTAAAATAAGGGTTTACGGGGCTTCCCTGGTGGCACAGTGGTTGAGAGTCCGCCTGCCGGTGCAGGGTACGCGGGTTCGTGCCCCGGTCTGGGAGGATCCCACGTGCCGCGGAGCGACTGGGCCCGTGAGCCGTGGCCGCTGGGCCTGCGCGTACGTAGCCTGTGCTCCACGGCGGGAGGGGACGCAGCAATGAGAGGCCCGCATGCCGCGAAAAAATAAAAATAAAAAAATAAGGGTTTACGTTTCTACCTTTAAAAAAATCCATAAAATAATTTAAAATAAATAATAATAGATTAAGTAAACAAAAAAGAGGAAAAAGAGCAGAAATCAATGAAATAGAGAATAACTAACAATAAAAAACTTGTTTCTTTCACAAGATTAATCAGATTGATAAACTCCTAGAGTCATTAAAAAAAGAATAAAGAACACAAATTACTAATATCAGGAATGACTGAAGAGACGTATTAAGCACATTTTTTTTTTTAGAATATAAGTTATCTCGATACAGACCACTAACAGATTCCTACAAAAGACTTGCATTTAGAAAATCCACTACGTTAACCCCAATGGTGTTGAAAAATCAGGCAGGGGATGACATGATTAGGACTATACTTTGGTAGAAGGATCAACCTGCTGGTAGTATGGAAAAAGGAGCAGGCAGCGAAGAGACTAGGAGAGGAAAACCAGTTTGCACGATAACGTATTTCCATCTTCCTCCCTTTAAGTCAACCCCCTCAACACTCTGGCCTTACTTGTGAGGCTGTCATTTAGTCAAGCCACGATGGGCAGGAAGCACAGCACTCACTAGCGTTATTACACTAGTTCCTCCTAGCTTGTGCTCCACAGGGATAGTTCTCTCATTCAGCCTACATTCCCACCTTCTTCTATGGGTCTTCCAGTACTGAAGAATCTGGAAAATGTAACCACATTTCTCAGACTCCTTTGCTCTTGGGGACCTGACAATTAGCAACACTCACAATATTTGGAAGGTGAAAACAAGGTGGGGGCCATCCTCCTGCTGCAGTGTCTGCTTCCCAGCAAGGTCCTAGGACAATGGCCAGACTTGGGGCTCCCATGTTAAGCCGCCAGCTGTGTGGGTGTCAAGAGGCGGGGGGCAGCAGCCTGGGCTTTCAGACTTCTGGATTACTGCTGGAGTGGTGTGCCCTTAAATCCAAGAGTTCAAAGGCGGCCCCCTGACTCTTGCTCCTCTAGCTCTTTCATTTCTTCAACAGTTAATTCCCTACATTAAATTGTTCGGCTTAAAATACCCAGAGAGGTCTCAGTTTCCTGCATTGAACCCTGACACACCTGCATCACCAACTTACAGATAACAAAGAGTCTTAATATTGTCTTGTTTTCATCCCTTCCAACAATCATATAAGGGAGGCAAGACACAAATTTCCCCCGTTTGATGAACAAAGAAACCAAGGCTCAGAAAACTTAAAAACTGGGAACGGTAGTGAGCTCCCCAACACTGGAGAGGCTCAAACACACCAGAGGTACACTTAGGAGGGGCAATTTTACAAGACTTCTAAGCTTCAGATGGGGAATTAAAAGGGATGCCTTTTAAAGCCTCTTCCAAAAGTTTCTGATTCCACGATCTGCCTCATCAATCACCACACAAATAGCCAAACCTGGGCTAAGGATCATAGCATTAGGCGACTCAGCCCTCCGTTAACTTACTGAGATACAATGCAAGAAACAAAACACTGGAAAATAATCCCGTAAAGACCTCATGAGCTTTGTTTCAAAGAGCAACTGGCTAGTTTATAAAAAACGATATTTAAACAAACATTAGCCTGATTTTCCATCTCTCCTAGTTATCTCTGCCTAAATAAGATTTAAGCGGTTGTGTGTATGTGTTTTTCCTACTTTTGTTTAGACTAGACAGTTTTCATGAGGGGGAAAATGCTGTCTAATCATTATATTTTGTAACCTTACTTCAAACCGAAATTGTTTCAAAATTTATTCTGTGATAAGAACCCACCCTAAGTTTTTCCATAACAGCTGCTTTCCTTAAACGTCAGCTCAACTTTAATCTCACAAGGCAAACTACAGAAGAAAAGCCAAAAGTAAAGTCCTATTTCCTTCAAAATTCAAACAGATGTTTTAATGTAATCAAACAAATCCATTGTTTGAATTTCCTACCCACACACACTACACTGACTCCCAGATTATGTTCTAAAATCTTCTAAAATATCATTAATACACAAGCTAGAAAATAAGAGGATGCCCCCCCCCCGAAATGTTTAAAATTCATTTTAACAAGGGTTGCAAAGGTTCACTTTGGACTACTTGAAAAACCTGATCGTTAGGGACAATCAAGGTGGTCTAGATGAGTAACTTGATCCATTGGATGCTTGCTCTCAGCATCCCATAGCAATCGCAAATTCAACTAACAACAGCAGTATGTAATGACAATTCACTAACAATGCTGGTTGGCTCAGGACGCTGAAAGTACACAAGATCTTTATCTATAATTACCATTATAATTAAAGATACAGAAAGCACTTTAGTCAAAGGGTAAAATGGAATTTGTGTCCAATGGCTAGTTCTGCAGACATACCATGTTACACTAGGACTTCCTTTTTAATGTTAAATTATCATAGGTGAACAGGCCACATACTGCTCTCCTGCTCTGAATACAAGTAGACAATGCCATCGTTATTGCTCTGTCCTTTCTAAAGGCTTCTAAAAGGCTATTTACATTAAAACACCTGGGAAACTGAAAAGTAAGCTTCTGAGTCTCACAGTTAACTCACTCCCAGATATTCAATATCTCTGGGAAATTGACAGGCGATATTCATAGAGAAAACGGGGGTGGGAAGCAAGCAGTGGGCAAGGGGGTGTTACCTTTTATCTCATTAGCAGAGAGATGAATCAGAGGCTGCCCTCTACTCCCTACAGATGGGCCCTCCTAGTAAAGCAATCCCACTCAGACCTGCCGCAGCCCAAAGCTATTTTGCCAGCCTGCCCAGGTCAGCTCTAAAGCCACCCAAGAAAACAAATCTGAATGAGCAACCTTCATGCTGACTCTCCACCTACAACGGCAAGGTCAGTGACAAACTTCTTTCCAACAACGTGAACTTGGCTAACTACACAGACGCATCTCCAAACCACTCTTTCTGTATCAGCAACAGTTCACTGTCAGCCGAATCACCACCACCTTTGTCAGTATGGTAGAGCAATGATGTGGCCATTTTACTGCAACTTGCCCGCATTTTATAAAACGCATAGAAAAATAAAACTGCCAATACTAGTGATAAGCACAGGACTCAAATTTAATGCAACTGAAACAAAGAAGGGCACCTTTATAGAGCAAGAAAACAGAGACAGAAAACACCATCTAGACAGATGGTATCCACATAAGTGACTGTAAAAAGACCAAAGTTAAAGATGATGTTGAAAATGGTTATTGTCGATGGTATCTAAAGGAGGTGTAGCTGGGATTTTCTTCATTATTTTTAGTCTTTTGGGAATTGAAACACGCACACACACTCGTATTAACACATAAGCCTATTAACTGACTTTCACATATTTACGTTTACTTAATACCTCTGGAAAAACTGCCATGTTTGAAGGCAGAGGACTGCACTACTTTCTGGGTATAAATAAGCCCAGAAAACATGGCTGCAAATGAGTGGCTGGTGCACTTGAAAAACTCCTGTAATTCAGCAGAGTTGAATCAAACATAGCACCTACAACATAATCCCAACTCCACAAAGTAAAATCATATATATTAAATGTGAGTGACTGTTATAAAATATCAAAATACGGTTCTCTCTGGGTGATATGTATTTCACAAATGCCCCAAACTCTTCAAAAAAGCATCAGTCATGCGAAGAATGAACTTTTGTGCCTAGATCCCTTCCAAGGGTGGAAGCAACACGTGATATAATGAGGACCTAACATTTCCAATCACTATAAACAAAGAGCTGTAGGGAAAAAGTTTTGTAACCAAAAGCACACAACAGGGGGTTCAGCTAGGTCACACAGTACATGCTCTGTCTAGGAGAGAGGAAATGCACCCACACAGTAACCAGGAAACAACTCCAGTGCATCAGATGACCACATACTAGGTGGTGTGGACAGGTTTTGTGTGCAAGTTCTGAGAACTCTTAAAGCAAGAGGAAGGTCACTTCTTAGGAAAATGCTTCCTGAGCTTGGCCTTAAAAGCAGAGATTTGGGTTTTATAGAGAAGGAAGGACATCTCAGGGAAATTAGTACTTTTATGTGGTATGTAATTTACTTTTTAAAGAAGTCTTCATGGATTTTGTGTGTGTGTGTGTGTGTGTGTGTGTGTGTGTTTTAAGCTACAGTCTAGAGGTGATCAGATGCCCTGATGAGGAAGACCCATTCCAGCTAACACTTAACAAAAGCCAACCTCTAAATGCCTCCTGCGTGGGCTTCAGTTACTTCTAACACCAATGACCCCAGGCTTTGTTAACCAGCGTAATGATGAGACATGGTGAAAACTGCAAGAACTCTTGACATACAGCAACTCTGCTCAAACCCCTGCACGAAGGACTTGACCAAACTTTAACAGGCTTCTAGTAGCCTGAGGCTGCATCCCTGGGATGACCTAGCCGCCTTTTGCCTTTTTGAGTTCTTGTCTGGAAAAGTTCAGGGCTGTAAAAAGAAATTTACTGTTTGTTCTAGCCAGCACCTAAGATAGGCCCTAACCTCCCTTTTTTTTTTTTTTTTTTTTATTTTTGGCTGCGTTGGGTCTTCATTGCTGTGTGCAGGCTTTCTCTAGTTGCGGTGCGCGGGCTTCTCATTGCGGTGGCTTCTCTTGTTGCGGAGCACGGACTCTAGGCGTGCGGGCTTCAGTAGTTGTGGCTTGCGGGCTCTAGAGTGCAGGCTCAGTAGTTGTGGCTCGCGGGCTCTAGAGAGCAGGCTCGGTAGTTGTGGCGCACGGGCTTAGTTGCTCCGCGGCATGTGGGATTTTCCCAGACCAGGGCTCAAACCCGTGTCCCCTGCATTGGCAGGCAGATTCTTAACCACTGCACCACTAGGGAAGTCCCTAACCTCCCTTTCTTAAGAGCATTTACTAAATAGGGCTAATAATTGTGAATCCTTCCTCTGCCCAAGAGGAGAAGGACAGATAGGACACATTTCCTACAAGTCTGGAGTGTCTTTCTCAAGGACTTAAATGCCATTCCTTTGAAATGTAATCAATCAGGAAGGATAGGGTCTATCTCCTAGTCTCGGTGGAAGGACAGAATCTAACCTGCCAGCTATCAGACCCAGCTGGCCTCATCACCCATACTGCAAACAAACTCTGGAACGTCTCACTTCCCTAACTCTATTGGTCCTCCACTCACTCCTCCCTATTCCCTCATCGTCCCTTGAAAACTCCCAGTGATCTGTGCTAATCAGGATGGAGCTCAGGTCTTTCTGTCAGTAAGTGGTTACTGAACAAAATCTGTTTTCATTGCTTTAACTAACGTCCAGCTTTATTTATCTTTGACAGTGGACAGCCCCTGGTGGCATTCTGTGGCTTTGTCAATCAATTAATATAAAAGACGTTAGAAATTTGCTTTCGTTGGGGAAAATCTCAGGGATCGAGTAATACAATCTGGCTGGAAACACCCTGGCGTAGGCATTCCCACCCTTATATGAGCCGGCTACAAGGACAAGGAGTGTTCTGCCTGAGAGTGGTACCGTGGGCTTGATCCATCCATGAGGTCCTGCGCTTCAGCAGTCTTGGTCAAGTTCTTCCTTCTAGAAGGTTGTCACATCTGCCTCAGGGGAACATGCAAGTTCCGTGTCAGTGCACCAAGAAGGGCAAAGAGCTGGAACTTCGTGAAGCCGCAGATCAGGCTGTGTAACTGTGTTGGGCCTGCCTGCCAATAAATGCCCGCACAAGTGACAGAATTTGGTCTGAGACTTGCTGTCTTTATAACCTGGACCAGACTGTGAGGAAGAAGCTAAACCCCACCCACTGGTAACTCCTGGCAACCACCAATATCTACCAAGACAGCCTCACAGCTATGCATTCAAAGCTGCCTTAGGGCCATTATAAGCAACAACAATGGGCAACAGTTCCTCATGATTTATTCATACTGTATTTAGAATAATAAGGAATAACAGTTTCCCAGTTAGGAGCTCCAACTTGAGTCAGGTGGACCAGTGTTGAAGGCCTGGCTCCACCACCATGTAAATATCAGTCAAGTTAATTTATCTCTCTGCACTTCAGTTGCCTCACCTGCAAAAGGAGGCCAATTAGAACATTCCCCGACCCCGTAGGGTTGCTGTGGAGAATGAGTGATATAACGTAGGTAAAAACAGCACACTTGTGAGCATGAAATAAGCTTCAGCTATTGTTACTATTATCATTAATGCTTATACTTGCCTGGAGTAAACCCTGCCAAGCCTTACTCTCAAATTGCCTTGACGGGGTGTCTAGATCTTCCAATTACACATCTCATTTCACCTCTGACAGGGTGTCCTGTCACTTTCTGTAATGAGCTTCCCCCACACTTCCAATCCCCAGCTAGCCCTTAAGTTCCAGGAGAGCAAGGATGCGCTTTGTTAATCACCCAATGCCCAGGGGCCTTACCACAGTGCTGGGTACCCAGAAGGTGTCGACTGACCACTGTCCTGTGACCTCTGCTTCCATTAGCATCGATCAGCCAACAGCCTAAGCAAAAGCTAAGTATATCAGGGTCAATGCAAAGATAAAATGACCCGGAGACTGTCCAGGTAGAGGTGGATAACGGTCACTAAGACTTTGGGGGTTCCTTACTCTGTGCCAAACCCTTTACTAGAGACATTATCCCATGTAATACTCATAATAACCCTAGGAGGTATTATCACACCCATTCAACCTCGGAGGAAAACTGAGGTTAATTGAGGGTAAGTGACATGCACAGTCACACCACCTCTCCGTGTCCAGATTTCCCAATTCAAACCCAGACCTGAGTCCAAAGCCCAGGCTCTTTTCTGGGTTACACATTGCTTCTGACAATATCAGTTAAAGTCCCCCAAATTTCTATCTCCAACCTCAAACTTCTCCCAACTTAAAAATCCAACCGACGACTTACCATCTCCATTTAATTTATAATAGGCATCTCAAATGTAACAGAGCCAGAAGAAAACTATGGGTTTTCCTTGCCAAATGTCTTCCTCCCTTCAAGCCTCCTACCTCACCTCAGTGAGGCACTATCACCTATGCAGTTGCTTGGGTCATAAACCGAATCTCTCTCATTCCCACACCCCACTTCTAACCCATGTAAAAGTCCAGCTCTACCTCTACAATATGCCCAGAAGCCAATGACGCCCCACCGTAAGCACCACGACGCCCTAAATTAAGGTACCACACTCTCCCCTCCTTGGCCTAGGGCAACAGCAGGTTGCCAGGATTCAAGCTTCATCAAGAAGAATTCGGGCTCACGGCGGAAGCCCAGACCACTGCTCACATGCAGGAGGAGGCAGCTTAAAAGTATTCACCGGGGAGCTTCCCTGGTGGCGCAGTGGTTGAGAGTCCGCCTGCTGATGCAGGGGATATGGGTTTGTGCCCCGGTCCGGGAAGATCCCACATGCCGCGGAGCGGCTGGGCCCGTGAGCCATGGCCGCTGAGCCTGCGCATCCGGAGCCTGTGCTCCGCAATGGGAGAGGCCACAGCAGTGAGAGGCCCGCGTACCGCAAAAAAAAAAAAAAAAAAAAAAAGTATTCACCGGGTGGCCAGCTCTGACTGCTCTCCCTCCATGCCAGTCCCTGAGAGTCAAGTCTTCACAGCACCCAAGGTGACCACTTCTGTTCCTCCAACACCTTGGAAGACCCCCTACCCAGGCCCTGACGTGGGTGCCTCTCCTCCTTTATCAGTCGCAATTCCCAGGGCATCTTCTCAGACAGACTTCCCCAGCAACCCTACCCAAAGCCACTCTGCCACCAGGACCTGTGGCAGTACCAGCACTTGCTGGTACTGGGTTCGCTGCTTTCATGCTTATGAAATGCTGCCCCACCCCAGTCACTGAGGGCATAGATGACGTTTGCCTGGCTCACGGCCATATCTCCAGCTCTTGGCACACAGGAGGTACTGTGATATGATCAGAAATATTTATTCGGTCTTCCACCCCGGTGTGGGAGGCCCAGAAGACTTGGCATTGGCAGCTGGAGTGTGCGGGGGAGGGGAGGGGGAGGAGGGCGGACCCCTAACCTGTGGGATAGTAACTCCAGGTAGTGTCAGAATTGAATTGTTGTACAGCCAGTTACTATCTGGGGAGCTGGGGAACTGGCTGGTGCGGGGGTAAAAACAAAACAAAAAACCCGTACATTGATGTCATAAGTGATGTAGGTAAAAACAATGCACAGGTGCTCAAAATTTTTTTTCAAAGGATTCACAGACTTAGATATCTTCTGACAGTGCTGCACTTTTTTTAAATGCAAACTTAACAGCCCCATTCATACGAAATTATAGTGTCATCACCCCCTCCCTGTGTTGAGAGCCACCACAGTGAAGCCTCAAGCAGTCCCTAGAAAGCAGAAGTTAATTTTCCTGTGATGAATGGCCAGGATTTGGTTCTTTCCAAAGTCCTGAGAGGGGGATTTCAGAAACAAGTCACAAGGACTTCCCTGATGGCGCAGTGGTTAACAATCCACCTGCCAATGCAGGGGACATGGGTTCGAGCCCTGGTCCGAGAAGATCCCACATGCCGCAGAGCAACTAAGCCCGTGCGCCACAACTACTGAGCCCGCATGCTGCAACTACTGAAGCCTGTGCTTCACAACAAGAGAAGCCACTGCAATGAGAAGCCCGCGCACCTCAGTGAAGAGTAGGCCTCGCTCACAAAACTAGAGAAAGCCCGTGTGCAGCAACGAAGACCCAACGCAGCCAAAAAATAAATAAATAATTTTTAAAAGTTCTCACTTTAAAACAAACAAAAAGAAACAAGTCATGAAACCCTGCCAAAATATCAACCATACCAATAATTCTTTTATAAGACCCACTTGAGTACTGGCAATAATTTTCAGAACCCTAAATCACCTGCTGGGAGCCACAGAAAACCTCAAGGGACTGGAGAACAGGTGCCCTGAAATATCTGTAACGTAATCACTATATAATGAAGTGTCACATCAAATTAGAACTATCTCAAAATAACAACAATGGACGATTTGCAAAGCTTTGTTGAGATTTGGAATATTCTGAAAACAGCCTTTTCCCAACCACTTTGGTCTCCAAAGCCCTGAGAAGGTATTAAATGTCCTCCTGTCGCCTTGCCTGACTCAGGGCAAGGCATTCCACCTCAAGTTAAAAACCTCAATTTCCTCATCTCTGCAAAGGCCAGCTTGAATGCATGCCAAGTACAGTATTAGACCTCAAAAACCAAGTGATAACTTCACACGGCCACTGCAAAGAGGACGGATTATCTACCGGTGTAATCGGCGGGTTAGAGAAACCCACAGCTTAACCCCTGCATCAGTTACGGGCTGGCCTCTGATTGTCGCAAGGCTGAATGTATTAAGAAGCAAAAAGCCCGGTATGCCCTCCGGAGTTAGACTCATTTGAGAAAACGCACCATTAAAAACTGTACAGAAATGCCGATAATCAACACGGCTAGGAAGGAGGGAGTGCGACGTGCGGAAGGCTTTACCTACTTCTTTTTTTTTCTAACTCTGCAGGAAGGAGTGAAATCAACATTAAAGGTTAAAAACTACTACTAATTCTGCCCTGCTGCACTACTAACCGGTAGAAGACGCCCATCCCAAGCGGACACAGGTGTTTTAAGATCTCATGAGTTAAACAGGCGAGAGTTACAAACAGGCTCGGGCAAGTTCAGCTGAAAGGAGGGATGGCTTCAGGCTCGCGCTCTACCCAGTCAGCCGCGTTTGGGTCCAGCCAGGGTTGGGTCGGGAGACTCAGGAAGCAGGGCTGAGTCTTCCCAGCGCCCAGACCTGAGCACAGCGGTTTGGAAAGCAGTCTTCCAGACTTTCTCGAAGAAAAAGAGCCAATGCTCCAGAGCCTGGCGAGATGTCAAGCGCAACTCGTCTGGGCCACATACGACCCGTTCAGGGCATGGAAAAGGAGTGGCTGCCCAAACCCACGTCTTCTCCTGGGTTCATCGGGTTGGCAGAGCCAGGTGGCCTATGGAGCTGAGCACCACACACTTGTGTCCTGGGGAGGAGGCGACACGCTCCTGAAACAGTCGGGATCCTCCGCCCGAACCCTGCCCGCCCCGCCCTAAGCGAAGTTCCTAAGGCCGAACGGGAAGACCTCGGGGTAGCCTCTAGGGCTTCCCCGTGTCCCTCTGGCCCGCCTGCCGCGGCACACGGTTTTCCCCGAAGGCCGAGCGCCGCGCTCCGGCCCGGAGCACTCACCCAGGCGGCGCAGGGTCACCCACCCCACTTTCGGCGGCGGAGCTGGGACGTGCACCCAGAGAAGCACGCGTTGCCTCGGTTCCTGGCCCGGTCTCCCGACCTGTCTCTCCCCGCTCACCTGGCCCGCACAGCACTGCGCTGACATCGTGGCGGCCGACCACCACCAGCGCGCTTGCCGGCTCCCAGCTTCCCTCTGGCCCTCCTGGCTCCCTCCGGCCTCAAGCGTCCCTGTGCGAACCCGCTCACGCCTCCACGCGGCGTAGCCCCAGCTGAACGCGATGCACTGAGGCCTTGGTAAAAACAACTGCCGCCAAACCCCGCCCCGCCACCCCAGGCCCCGCCCCACTCGCTCGCTCCAGCCGCGGCGGCCGCCCGCAGCCCCGCCCCGTGCCCGCCCCTTCCCGGGCGCACCGCCTCCGAGCCCGCCAGCTCCCGGCTCTCGCTTCCGCTGGCGTCAGGCGGTGGGCGGTGGTCATCACTTCCCGGTGCAGTGCTGGACTGCGAAGGCTGTTCTCCAACGCGCCGGCCAGGTATTACCGGGCTCCTGCGACGGCCTGGCGGCGCTCGGTCCCCGACCCAGGAGGGCGCGGCGCCCCTAGTCCCCGGCTGTGGTGGAAGAGCTGATTGCTGACTCCAATATACCTTGGAGCCTTTAGTGAGCGATTCTGAGTGTCCTGCACTGCACAGGCGCAATAGGGGTGGCCGGGTGCTGGTCTGTGCTGCGCCTCGCGCCAAACTGGGTTATCCACGGGATCCCAGTTCCAGAAATCCCTTTATCTCCCTCATCTGCCAAGAAAATTTCTCAACTTTTGGGAAAGTTCCCTCGACCGAAGCTTCGAATCCCTGGGCTTGGCTGTTCTGCCCTGACGTTACCATGGCACTTGGGGGATCCTGGGAGAACCCTTTCTGTGCTTCCCTGGATATTGATCTATTTTCTAATCTCTCCTCCACCACCCGCGTAAGAGCGCATCCTGGCCCAGGGACTTGGTTTGCATCCCTACTTCCTCTCGCCCAGCTCCACTAAAAAAGGGTTCCCTATATTTGTTTGTTACATGCAGAAGGCAGAGAGGGTGCCCCTAGTTTATCTCCCTACCCAAATCTTCTCTCCTCGCGGCCACTTCCCCAAGAAGAGGAATTTCTGTTACTACAAACTTTGTGCCAAGGCCTTTTTACTCCTTAAAATAAGCATTACTGTGTATATTTTAGAAATGAGGCAACTGAAGCCCACACAGGTTAAATAACTTGCCCTAAGCTTAACAGCAAAGCTGAAGAAGCAATACTGGGACTGGAATCCACGTGTCTGATCCCCTCGGGCATGATACAAAGCTTGACCTTAAGCCTTTGGCAAAGTAGTGTCTTTGAGAGCAGTTTAGGAGGTGGAGACTAAGAGGAAAGTCGCATGGAAACCAATCCTTGGATTAGGAGCAGCACGAGATCTAGAATTGAGGCACGCTGGGAACTGGGATCCTCTACAAGAGTGCTTGCACCTGGACAAACGTCTCCTTGAGCAATAGGATACAAAAAATTATAAGTGACTAAAAAGAACTGCACACATGCACAGTTGAGGCAAAGCTGAGCAATAGGAAACAAAAAGACCAGGAACAAACTACAAGTTGTTGAGGTGCCAGGAGCTAAAGCATGGTACTGTGCATGATCCTGTCCACTGCACCACCAAAGAGGTGGACAGACCACGTAATGTATGCCTCCTGCCAAACCCACCCATCCATCCCTGTTGTTACCCCATTTAAGGACCCAAGCAGCTTCACTCCGAGAGCTGGCAAGGGTACCTGTTTCTTTCTTTCTTTTTTTTTTTTTTTTTTTTGTGGTACGCGGGCCTCAAACTGTTGCGGTCTCTCCCGTTGTGGAGCACCGGCTCCGGACGCGCAGGCTCAGCGGCCATGGCTCACGGGCCCAGCTGCTCCGCGGCATGTGGGATCTTCCCGTACTGGGGCACGAAGCCGTGTCCCCTGCATCGGCAGGCGGACTCTCAACCACTGCGCCACCAGGGAAGCCCAGGGGTACCTGTTTCTTGCTTTTGCTACCTGATGCTGCAGCTCCAGCCCCAATAAAGCCTTGCCTGAAATTCTCCTCTGACCTCTTACCAACTTCTATTGATTAAAGAGTCCAAGGGCCCGGGTGAGTAACAGAAGCTCCTAGAATCTCAGCTGCCAGCGTTTAGAGGAAGAGAAATAATGGACCAGGCCCTATTCAGAACCATGGAAAGTAATGAGAATTGGCTCTAACTAAAATTTTTTAAATAACAGTATTAAAAAGAAAAACAAAAGGGCTTCCCTGGTGGCGCAGTGGTTGAGAGTCCGCCTGCCGATGCAGGGGACACAGGTTCGTGCCCCGGTCCGGGAAGATCCCACATGCCACGGAGCGGCTGGGCCCGTGAGCCATGGCCGCTGGGCCTGCGCGTCCAGAGCCTGTGCTCCACAACGGGAGAGGCCACAACAGTGAGAGGCCCGCGTACCGCAAAAAAAAAAAAAGCATAAGCAGTATCAGACCAGTGCAGCCACCTGCTTGGTGGCAGCCTATGATTCATGAGAAGCCAAGGATCTCACCAAGACTGTCTAGTTAGGTTCACTGTTGGCTGGCGTGGTCACTCTGACCCCATTTCTTGCCCTGGGAGATTACTTGCGTGCCGGGAGATTCCTATACCCTGGGAAGAGCCAGGCAGCTTCTGGGGAGGGGGAAGATGTGAAATCTACCTACGTTTGAGCCTGCTGGGACTGCAAGGTCTCCTCACCTTTTAGGAGGAGCTCAGGAAGATGAGATCCCTCATCAGGCACCACTGGGTTACAGGCAGAGCTGGTAGTAGGATCCAGGCCTCCTGAATCCTAAACTCATTTTTTCCAAATGGATGCCAACGTGGGAGGATTCTGTGACAATATTACCATCAGCCTGGCAAAGAGAGAATATGACTTAATAACTGGAGGATTTGTAGACTGTGCCCAAGGTACCCAAAAAGCATAGTAGAAGCCTGAGCCTCTGGAGCCATAAAGTTGTAAATTTTAACTCCACCAAGAACTCGCTGGGTGACCTCTGAGCCTCAGTTTCATCATCTGCAAAACGGGGACTAATAGTGCATTAAACTCACCCCTACAGACCATGTGGTACAGGGCCTGGCCTTCATAAGCACTGACTAAATAGTAGCCCTGACTGGTATTAACAAACGAGTTAAAAAGACAATAACAAGTAATCTATGCAGGCTGATTCCTCCTCCCTGCTGGAAAATCTCAAACGAATATGACTATCATTGACCAAAAGAAAAACGTACAATGTAAAGTGAGTTGAGTCGTATTCAGAGAACTTACTGTGGATCATAGCCCAGGAGACAGCCTCTCAGATAACTCCAAATTGGGGAATTGCTCCAAAGAGATAAAGGAAGAGCCAGGATATATGTGAATTTTTTGCTGGAAAAAAAAAAACATGTAGTCAAACATAAAAGTATTACTGCTAATCACAAAGAACAGACATCTCAAGTTAATTATTTTAATACTTTTCTATGAATGGGAAGATACAAGAATCTGGGGTTCTTGAAATTTTTCCGTAGATGTGCTTCTTAACTATATAGGGGCCAGGACGTTTTTCCTTAGATACGCATCTTAACTATCTAGGGGCAAAATGCAGAATGCTTCCTGTTTTTCTCCATCCTGAAGTCCCCTCAGGACGCGTTGTTGGTGGGTGACAGTGGCTAATGGCTTGATCCCTGTAGAAATGGAATGACTGGCAACATTTTTTTCTTTATGCTAGGTCTGAAGGTTTACTCCTTTCCTGGCTCTGAGGGCTTCACACTTACTATTTAAGGTCTGGTCCATAGCATCCTTTGCATCTGTGGTCAGTTAGAGAGAATAGAGGTAATGTCAGTAGACATAACATAAAACAGTGGCACCTTAATTTTATTTTAAGTACTCTGCAGGCCTTTTCAAGAAAGACAGTTGTATGCTGTTCCTAACAGGAAGGTAATTTTACAGTCCATCCCTTTTGATGTGGATTTTTCAGGAACAAGCAGTAATAGACCTGTTTCAATAGACTGTAGCTCTTGGCAGACCATGTGAAATATTCTCCCCACAAAAATGTTCTTAAATTAACTAAATTAGCTCCTTTTATACGATTTAATTATACACATATATTTATGACATATTATAAATAACCAGCTTATAATTTGCTTTTTTCCCCTCCTGAATTTAAAGATTTTTTTTGATTTTTCCTTTTTAGGAAGGAGAAGCCACTGTTGAGCTTAAAGACACCACTCACTGAACTGAAAACAATAGTTATATACATATGTTATTAAAGAAGAAAAGTCATACATTTGCTTTTCTCTAACTTTGAATTTAGAAAACTTCATTACAAATTTAATTTCCAGTTCAAGAAATGGCTTAAAAGCCAATAAAATTAATTATTCTAATTCCCTAAAATTTTCTCAACTCTGAAAAAAAAAAACCTAGTGATGT
The DNA here is from genome assembly GCF_949987515.2 of Delphinus delphis. NCBI lineage: Eukaryota > Metazoa > Chordata > Mammalia > Artiodactyla > Delphinidae > Delphinus > Delphinus delphis. The sequence continues at coordinate 109,666,623 of NC_082685.1, read as the reverse complement.
GTTATTGGTATTTAAATATAAAAGAAGAAATTTCTCCAATCTTCACTCATAAAGCTCTAGGGATCTCAATCTAGTATTGAAAGTTTAATTAATTTCAGTTACAAGTAAACAACAAAGTATTCATTTAGAAACAAATAGCTATAAATTTAGGACCCAGGCAAAAAACAATCGGCGTGCTATAGTGCCCCCACCCCACTCCTTATGGTAATTGCATTCTCCTTTATTTCCATTAAATTAATATATGTACAATGTATTTTAAATGTCACAAATACTACAAAACATAAAATAAGAAGTAGCATCTCCCTTCTCCACATCCTTTCTTTCAGTCCCTTCCCCAGAGGCAACCACTTTCAATTACTTTAGCAGTTTTTCCTTATTACCTCCATATTTTTTTAACATTTTTTTTTATTATTATTATTTTTCATGCCACACGGCATGAGGGATCTTAGTTCCCCAACCAGGGGTCAAACCCATGCCCCCTGCAGTGGAAGCACGGAGTCTTAACCACTGGACTGCCAGGGAAGTCCCAACTCCATATTTTTAAATAATATTTTTTTTTTTTTTTTTGCGGTACGTGGGCCTCTCACTGTTGTGGCCTCTCCCGTTGCAGAGCACAGGCTCCGGACGCACAGGCTCAGTGGCCATGGCTCACGGGCCCAGCCGCTCTGCGGCATGTGGGATCTTCCCAGACCGGGGCACGAACCTGTGTCCCCTGCATCGGCAGGTGGACTCTCAACCACTGCGCCACCAGGGAAGCCCTAAATAATATTTTTATGCGGTTATTTCCTGATCTGTTGACTATATTTATTGTGTATTATCTTTTATGTTCCATGTGGGCTGAAAGCTTAACCCACTGAGCACTTCTATCTGCTATCTTGCCAATCTAATTCTATCACTTTTCATAAAATAATGTGTAATTAATTTCATAAACTAATATGTAACTCTGGCTAGTAAAAATTATTCATTGCATAGCCACATAGTGTATAATAATAGCATTTCTTTCTTGTCTCTTTTTATTTTTCATTCCCATCTCCCTTTCCTGGAGAGGCAGTATATTTAGTGGTTAGGGTTAGAGACTCTGGAGCCAGACCCTGCGATCAGACCTTTGCTTTTGTCGCTTATTAGGTCTGTGATTTTAAGCAAGTGACTTCTCTCTGTACTTCAGTTCCTTCCTCTTTAAATGCTGAGGATTAATAAAAGTATACAGATTAAAGCACTTAAATAGCACCTAGCATGTATTAAGTGTCTGGAGTTGTGTTTGACTCGCATGGTTTTCTTTCTACCTAATCTTGATTTTTCTCCATTTGTCCATCTGATCTGTCATAATTCTTTTCTCCCAGATAAGCAACCATGTCAGATAATCTATCAATTCCATTTTCCCCAAGAGTCCTTTCTTTCTCACAGACATCTCCAAGCTACTGCAACCTGGATTCCTCCAGGCTGCTACTGATGGCTGCCATCCTGGCATTCCCCTTGCTACTCCCTTCCCGGATATCTGGCTTCCTGGAGTCCTCTTTCTTGATTTTCTCCCTTGCTTTGGTGAATACATCAACACTTTGGGACTCCAAACCCCTTCTTTTAACCCTATATTGACCTTCCTTGACCTGCTTAACTTAAAATAAAAGTTATTCATCTTTATTTTTAACTCTAATCATTCTATTGTACCCTCATCCTACCTTTGATTCCATTACCTCCTGTCTCCTCGACTTTCTCTCTTCCAAACATTTTAAGCCTTTGCTTTCTATTGAATCATTCTCAAGCTCCAAACATGGTCAGATTTCTCCTAAATTAAACAACAAACGAAAACCTCATTTCAACTCAGCGACCACCCTTTCCTCTTTTCTTCATCTTAAAACTTCTTGAAAACAAAATTTGGTGCTCCACTCTCCTGAACTCTCTCTGGCCTGGCTTCTGTCCCTCTAGGCCACCGAAGCTGCAGCTTCTGAGGTCACTGGGGCCCCCAGCTCCTGTTCCTAAGCCTCCTATTTGCTTTAACTCCTGCTTAAAATCATTTTCTTTCTATCTCTTTATCCAAACACAGAAAGAAAATTGAATATTACTCCACTAATTCCCGTTTAGAGGATTTTTTAAAGAAATGTGCTTTTATTTTTCCAATTTCAACTAATGACAACAAATAAGCTAACAATGTGTTACCTGGTCAAGATTTTTAGGGTAAATGCTTTGGAAAACCAGAGAAATCTTTTGTAATCATCCTCAGTTATTTTGTACTTAGAGAAAACTAATGATTCTTCAGCACTCAAATGGGTGCTTTAAAAGTTTTGTCTCAGTATTTTAAAGATTCTTCCTTTAATCCATTTCACATTATTAATTTGCTTGGAAAGTCCTTGGAGTGTAAATAATACAAAGGAATATACTCCTGTATAACACCCCAGGGAACCCGAAATCCAAGTTAATGAAGAGGGTAGAGCGTCGTTCAACAGGTTTTTCAGCATTACTCAACCCTTCTGGGAACAAATTAATATTTTTAAAGTCCTCTTGAACTAAGGGCCTAGTCTTCATATCAGTGGAAAGAATATATATGTATATTCTTCATATATAATATGTATATATTTCCCACACACCCCCCATCTCTGAGATGTATCATTTACACTCAGATTTTAAGTTACCTCTTTCGAAGAAAACTCAGTAGGAATGTTTAGAGAGGCTTTGCGTCTCTAACTTAATTAAACTATATAGTTGTCTTTGAGTAGATTTTTGAAAGGTTCCAATTTCTTCTCTTAGAGATAAATATTTGGGTAGATCAGGCAAATAATTATTACAATCACTATTCAATCGTATTATGAACTTTAATGAACACTTCTGAAAACAACTCATTTCTGTTCTTCTGCATACCAAGGAAAATTATTCTGACTTCTTTGGTTTTAAAACTCAATCCAGAAAACTTTCCATTTGCTGATTTCAAGTAAACACATTCAGAAAAGCTTGAGGTTGGAGGTTGGGGTTTGGGGGGCTGGGAGGGGGACAAAAAAGAGAGCAGGCATCCTTTTCAGTTTTCCTGGTTAATCCATTCTAATTAATTTCCTGAGCAGAAGAACAAGAGGTGAGCCCATTTCTTCAAATAAGAGTACTTTGTGTTGTCTTATCTTTTTAACGTGTATTTAAAGGAACTACTCCTGCTGGTTTGTTTTAAATTTGCTTCATAAGATGCATCCTTTGAAGTAAGAGATCCTTGGAGGTGATTGGTTTTAAAAGAATCATGGCCAGTTAAATGCCTGTGAAGCCATATAGTTTCATGAAAATCAATAAAAGGCTTTCATTGAGGGTTTCACTTGAAAGGTGTTTACATTGTTCTGTGAAGACTGGAAAAGCAAAAGAAGCTTCCTGAGGTTCCACAGAAAGACAATCCAGCTTCTTTATTCATAATAGGATTTCAGTTACAGAAGAACATTTTAGATTCAACAGTAGGCGAATTTTAAATGGCTGAGAAAAATTGTAAGAAAAACTTCAAAGAACATTTCATTTTTGTTTCCCTCTTTAATGCGAAAGGAAGGGAAATACACCCAGTGAAGAAAGTTAATAACTCTGAAGCCCAAATGAAAAGTTTTAAAAAAACAGCTGCTTTAAGGGGGAAAAAATGAATGCATTTATTGAACTGACATCATCAATCAACAATTTTCAGTATTTTTCTGTGTTTTCTCCCATGCTGATTCTAACAGGTTGAAAGCAAGATTAAACACTCCTATTCCTTTGCTTTATATAAAAGCAGTGGGCTTCTATTCCATAATTGGACTACATTTTTTGAAGAAGCAAATGGAGCCTTAGGCACATTCATTTCTGTCCCACCCCTCAAAGTATGAAATCCAAATGGGAGTGTGTGGCTCAGTAAACTGAGGCAGGGAACAAGCACCAATTTTTATTTATGTATTTATTTTGCTGGGACATAGGGGCAATTAGTAGAAATGCAGAGTTAAGGCCACATTGTAGACTTGAAGCTGGAGAGGTAGAGACAAGGGAAGGAGGAAAGCAGAAGACTGTCCATTTAGCAGAGAAAAGTCTCGACTAAAGTCTCCCCCAAGGAAAACCTTAGATACGAATTTGTGAAAGGCCTGTGCTGTACGTAGTCAGTCTCCAGATTTACCTTCTAGCCCCGGAAAGGTTAATAGTGATGACTTCATACCTTTATCATGAGATAACTTGGGGAGATTTTCCCTTTTAGAAGTACTAGGTTTCCTGCTGCTGTTATTTTTAAATTCCTCTGGAACACAGAGACTTTTGGAAAAGTAGGAGACAGAGTAGAATGTTTTCGCTTCTACCCTAAGAATAGGTGTGAGGTTCAGTGATTGGGAGAAAAAAATACCAGTAGATGTAAAGCCTTTTGGTTTTTATGTCTTTAAGAATGCCAGATGCTGACCCTACCTATATGTCCACTGCAACCATATGCATGGTGGCGATCAGCTCGGACCCTGCTCCATAGGTGATGTTGTCACCATCTTTCCTCAAGCCCTGCTCCATGGGAATCTCCAAGAGGTGACAATACCTTAACCCTGTCACCTGAAAAAAATGCACAACCTAAAAGTTGAAAATTATGTCTTATTTGGCAGACCAAACTGAGGACTTAAGCCCGGGACACAGCCTCTCAGATAGCTTTAAGGGACTACTCAGAAGAGGTAAGGGAGGAGCCAGGATATATAGGCGTTTTTGCAAGAAAGACCAGGTAGTCACAACATCAGAAGATTACTGTTAGTTGAAGAAAACCAGCCATCTCAAGTTAGCGCATTTAGCGCTTTTCTATGTATGGGAAGATGCAAGAGTCTGGGCTCACCGAAATCATTCGTTTGGTATACACCTCAGCTATCTGGGGCCAGTATCCTGTGCTTTGTCATCCTGAGTCTCCTCAGGGTGCACCATCCGGACTGACTGCAGCAGCTGACTGCTAGATGGCAGGCATCCTGTTTCTATCCTGAGTTCCCTCAGGGCTCACTCTTGGGGCCCTGTAATGTCATGGCTTGATGGCTGTATGTGATGGCTTTGATGGCTGCAACATCCTTTGTTTACTGATATGTCAGGCAACATTTTTTCATGGATAACCTAATCAGAGTTCTCTAACTTTGGGGGTCAGTTACACAGGGAGTGCTCGGGGGCAAACAGGCCTTTGAACAGCTGTTGGAAGTTGGATGGAAGCAAAATGTTAAGGTATAAACTCCTGGGCTTCTCTTTTACCATAGTTGATACTGGGGCCCCTGGGTTTCAGGCAAGTGCCTGAGCCAAGAACTACCAGCTCTTATGTGATGGGAGGCAGGGGCAAGGGAAACCCATCATGTCCCATTGATTTCCAAGCTTCAACATAGTGCCTTATTTCCACTCTTATGTCCAAATCAGGACAAGGGGTCACAGGGCACCTCAAGATGAGGACAGCTCATACAGTGAGGCTTGTCTTATATTTTTGGTCTGGTGAAATAACTTTAAAACAAAAGGGAAGAGGTTTGGGGTTCAAAGGGGCAGATTTAGTGATAGAATTTATCTCCCCTCTTTCACAATATCTACACTTGTTTTTTCTGTAAATTCAGTTTTATTAGATTCCATATATAAGTGAGAGCATACAGAATTTTTCTTCTGTCAGATTTATTTCACATAGCATAACACCGTCAAGTTCCATCCATGTTGTCACAAATGGCAGGATTTCCCTTTTTATGGCCGAATAATATTCTATTATATATCTCACAGCTTCTTTATCCATTCATCCATTGATAGACACTCAGGTTTTTTCCGTGTCTTGACTATTATAAATAATGCTGTGATGAATATGAGGGTGCTGGTATCTCTTCCATATAGTGATTTCACTTCCTTCAGATATATACTCAGAAGTAGACTTGCTGAATCATATGGTAGATCTATTTTTAATTTTTTTTAGGAACCTCCATAACGTTTTCCACAGTGACTGTACCAATTTACATTCTCACTAACAGTGTAGGAGTGTTCCCTTTTCTCCACGTCCTCGCCAGCACTTGTTCTCTTGTCCTTGTCATAAGAGCCATTCTAGCAAGTGTGACAAGATATCTCACTGTGGTTTTGATTTGCATTTCCCTGATAATTAGTGATGTTGAGCTTTTCATGTACCTGTTAGCCGTTCAAATATCTTCTTTGGAAACATATGTATTCTGGTCCATTGCCCATTTTTAATCAAATTATTTAATTTTTTACTATTGAGTTTGAATTCCTTATATATTTCAGATACTAATCTCTTATCAGATGTATGTTTTGCAAATATTTTCTTCCAGTCCATAGGTTGCCTTTTGATTTTGTTGGTAGTTTATTTTGCTGTGCAGAGCTTTTTAGTTTAATATAGGCCCATTTGTTTTTTGTCTGTTTGCTTGTCTGTTTGCCTTTGTTGTTTGTGCTTTAAGTGTCATATCCAAGAAATCATTGCCAAGACCAAAGTCAAGGAGATTTTTCCCTGTTTTCTTCTAGGAGTTTTATGATTTCAGGTCTTTTTATAATTAATTAATTAATTTATAATTAAGAATTCAACTATTTTTTTTAAAAAAATATTTATTTATTTATTTTGGCTGCACTGGGTCTTAGTTGCAGCACGTGGGATCTTCGTTGAAGTATGCAGGATCTTTAGTTGCGGCATGCGGACTTCTTAGTTGTGGCACGTGGGCTTCTTAGTTGTGGTGTGTGGACTGTTAGTTATGGCATGTATGCGGGATCTAGTTCCCCGACCAGGGATCAAACCCAGGCCCCCTGCATTGGGAGCACAGAGTCTTACCCACCGGACCACCAGGGAAGTCCCAAGTCTTATATTTATGTCTTTAATCAATCTTGAGTTATCTTAGTGGTGTAAGATAGGTATCTTACATTTATTCCTTTAAAATGATAGTAAAGGAATAAAAGGAACGAGTTCCCCACATTAAAGCAAATAAAAGTGGATGAGAGATATGGACAGTTTCTGAAAGATAGAAAGCTGGAAGAGGAAAATGGTGGTGCATGAGGCTGGGTGGGGAAGCTGCTACCTACAGTACAAGCCACAAGCCAGCGAGATGCTCCCAGGGAGGGCACTAGTTTGACAAAAAGAACCCTGGAGAGGCCCTTTAGAGACAAGAGAGGGCCAGGGTGAAACTCCAGGAAAAAGCAAGAAAATTAATAGAAATTCCTAAATAGCAGTAAATTACTCCCATCATCACCCCCACCCAACCTCCTGTGGATAAAATATTTTGGAACAGCATTCTCCCTACCCCTACTCCCCCAGATAAAATCAGGTCAGCACCAGACATCTCATTTGCAACACTGGATGTTAGTAACACAGTGGAGCAACACCTTCAAAATTCTGAGGGGAAATTACTTTGAGCCTAGAATTATACAGTACAATAAAGTAAGGTACTGATATTTCAGATTTTAGAATGAATCCATGAATGTACTACAAATGGTTTAATTATGGGTACAGAACAGTATGTAAATGACAGAAAGTTTGGTGATGTCTAAGTGTAGATGAGAGAAGTCAGAGGATGGGAGGTTTGAGGTGAGGGGGTTAAAGGGAGAGTGGAGCCATTAATATCCTTGTCTTACTGAGTCAGGAGTTGTGGTAGGCAGACTAATGGCTCCTCAAAGATGTCCACATCCCAATCCCAGGATCCTGTGAATATGTGAGGTTACATGGCAAAGGGGAATTAAGTTTGCAGATGGAGTTAAAGTTGCTAATCAGCTGCCCCAGAGATGAGGAGATTATCCTGGATTATTTGGGCAGGCCCAATGTAATCATAAGGCTCCTTATAAATGGAAGAGGAATGCACAAGAGAGAGAGCCAGAGAGATGGCAGCATGAAAATACCGATACGGGGGTGTTAGTTTTGGATAAGGAGGTAACTGTCCAAAGAGCTAAAACAGAAACACTGAGATTCAGGAAGTTGTTCCTGAGGAAACTTTGTGCACTGGTGGTGGGAATGTAAACTGGTATAGCCATCATGGGAAACAGTATGGAATTTCTTCAAAAAATTAAAAATAGAACTACCTTATGATCTGGCAATCTTGCTTTTGGGTATATATCCAAAGGAAATGAAATCTAGATATGGAAGAGAGATCTGCACTCTCATGTTTATTGCAGCATTATTTACAATAGCTAAGATATGGAAACAACATAATGTCCATTGATGAACAAATTGATAAACAAAATGTGTATATATGCACAACAGAATAGTATTCAGCCTTAAAATGAAGGAAATTCTGCCATCTGAGACAACACGGATGGACCTGTAGGACATTATGCTAAGTGAAATAAGCCAGGCACAGAAAGACAAATACTGCATGATCGCACTTAAATATGGAATTTAAACAGTTAAACTTACAGAAGTAGAGAGTAGATGGGGATTGCCAGGGGCTGGAGGGTGGGGGTGGGGATAGAGGAATTTGGGGAGATGTTAGTCAAAGGGTACAAAGTTTCAGTTATGCAAGAAGAATAATTTCTGCAACACTGTATTGTATCCATGAAATTTACTAAGAGGGTAGATCTTAAGTGTTCTCACCACAAAAAAAAAGGGAAATGGTAACTATGTGAGATGATGGATATGTTAATGAGTTGGATTGTAATGATCATTTCACAATGTATACATGTATCAAAATAGCAAATTGTACACCTTAAATATGTATAGTTTCTATTTGTCAATTTAAAAAATAGCTTGAAAGAAGTTGTACCTGAGGAGCAAGTCCAGTAGTGAGAAGGAGTGGGGTAGAGGAAGCTGCTTTTTAGTATCAAACTCCTCTTTTAAGGTTGAATTTTTAGACATATGCAGATGTGACTTCATAAAACAAAGGCAGGAGGGACAAATACTGGTTTCAGAAGGGACATCAGAAAGGCCCAAGGAATGTCAGATTTTCCAAATCCCAAGGTTGAATGGGCACTTCTTTAAGAGGAGGTTGATCTTACACCTGGGGACCACAGAAACAATCAGTTCTGATGTCTATGGCAAATGTTTCATCATTTAAGAGCTAACAAACCAGTATTTGATAATGTTTTACTTTAAACAATTAATTAGAGTCATTCTAGATTATCTGTCCCTCAGTTGCATTCCCAAGTGTTTTGTTGGGTGGACAAGAAAGGGATGGAGCCTGAATTTTCTACTGCCCACATGGAACATTCTCTAGGACTGACCACATACTAGGACACAAAACAAATGCCCTGGTACGCCATGAGAGGTGTCCCAAGAGTCAATGCCATTCCTCATGGGTCTCAAGGATCAAAGCCAGGGAGCTACTGTGCCAGAAGACTTACCCTAAATAATGAGCTGGGGTTAAAAACCCACCCACCCTAAAACAGTCCTCAGGAGCTTATGCTTTGGGAACACCTGTCTACATGTGTTTAACTGTGAAATATAACAGTCATTTACTTAAAGTAAATCAGTAGCAGTTTAAAGAATATAGGGAACACCTGTGTATGCCCTTCCTTTCCCCTCCAAAGTTAATGTGTATCCTCAGTTTTATCTTAATTATTCACTTCCTTTTCTGTATTGTTTTACCAACTATGTATGCAGTTTTGAATGTTCTATAAATGAAATCTCATTGTATATATTCTATGAATAGTTTCTTTGGCTGAAAATTATGTCTTTGAAATTAAATTGTATTATGCATGTAGTTATAGTTCATTAATTTTTACTGCTGTATAATATTCCCTTGAAAGAATAAATTGCAACTGATTTATCCATTCTACTGTTGATGGGCACGTAGGTCATTTCCAAGTTTCTGCCATTCTGAAGAATGCTGCTGTGCACATGATGGGACAGGTAATCTACTTTGAGCCCAGAGCGTCCCTGTACATTCCATGCAAGCAGGAATACAAGGTCCTGATTGCTTTTTGCTTAGGCCATTTCTCAGGGTTGTGCTTACAGCCAGAAACCTTAAACGTGTGAAATACTGTTTCCTTCCAGGACAAAGAACAGGCTCACTGTAAAAGAGGTTGATTCCTCTAGCTCAGCATTCCTCAGCTGTGATGTAAACCCATTATGTGTCACATCCATCTGAACCCCTCCAGTGTCCCTTCCTTGGGACTTGGGGACAAGGAGAACTTGTACGAACATGATACTCAGGCAGCTTGCTGTGCTATGAATAATAAAGTCCTTTGTCTCTGACCCAAGAATCTCATTTTCTGCCAGTATCCATAAAACAAGTTAACTTAACCACCCAAAGATCTGAAAACAGAAACAGACTGAGATTCAATTAGTTGTCCCCAAGGAGCAAGAGCAGTGATGAGGAGGAGTGGGGTAGAGGAAGCAGTTTCAACACCAAATTCTCATTTCATGGTTGAATTTTTATTCATATGCAGTTGTGACTTTATTAAAAAAAACAAAAACATAAAACAAAAAAAAAACAGAGGTGGAGGAGTCACAACCACTGATTTGAGAGGGGACATCACAAAAGCCCAAGGAATGTCAAAACCCTTGTAGGATAAAGTCACAGACCCTGACAGCACATTCTTGTCCCTTTCTCTTAGTGAACATGTCCAAGGGAGTGTAGAATTGCTGGGTGGTGGAGTTTGCATTTTATTAGCTAATGGCAAACTCTTCCCATAGTGGCTGTACCAACTTTTTTGTTTTTGGTCGCACCATGCAGCCTGCAGGATCTTAGCTCTCCAACCAGGGATGGAACCCGCGAATCCCCTGCAGTGGAAGCATGGAGTCTTAACGATTGGACTGCCAGGAAAGTCCCTGGTGATACCAACTTTTATCCCCACCAGTGCAGATGAAGAGTCTGGTCTCCCTAGAATTTATGAATTAGTAGGGTTAGATGCTATTATTATATCTGTTTTTTTTTTTTTTTTTTTTTTTTTTTTTTTTGTAGATGAAGGAATTGAAGCTGAGAGAAGTTAAGCAACTTGCCCAACTTTGGCATGCAAGCAGTAAGTGGAAGAAACTGGGATTTGAACCCAGGCAGTCTAGCTTGAGCGTGTGTGTGTAACAACTGTACTATACTGCCCTAAGTAATATGCTGAGTGATTAAAGACATATAGAGTTTAGAGTGTTTAAAGAACTTTTAAGAAGTTAATGAGACAGGAAAATGTACGTTTTAAAAATTGGGGCAAGGGACTTCCCTGGTGGCGCAGTGGTTAAGAATCCTCCTGCCAATGCAGGGGACACGGGTTTGAGCCCTGGTCCAGGAAGATCCCACATGCTGTGGAGCAACCAAGCCCGTGCACCACAACTACTGAGCCTGCGCTCTAGAGCCTGTGAGCCACAACTACTGAGCCTGCACACCACAACTACTGAAGTCCAGGCACATAGAGCCCGTGCTCGGCAACAAGAGAAGCCACTGCAATGAGAAGCCCACGTACCACAACAAAGAGTAGCCCCCGCTCGCTCCAACTAGAGAAAGCCCGCGCACAGCAAAGAAGACCCGTCTCAGCCAAAACTAAATAAATTTTTTTTAAAAAAACTAAAAAAAAAAAACTTGGGCCCAAAAGGCATTTCACTAAGGAGGAAACAGGAATGGTCATAAACACAAGATAAAATGTTCAAATTATTTAATAATCAGAAGACGCAAATTGAAATCACAAAGAGATGCCATTTTACACCCACCACATTGTAAAAATTAAAAATACAATGACAAGTATTGAAAACGTTGGAAAGTGCTTAAAAGAGTGCCTGATATATGTTTTATATAAATATTTGCTATTATTGTTATCATCATCGTAGTCATCATCATTATATTAATACCACTACCACTACCTTTATTAACCTTTTGTCAGTTATATGTGTTTTCTCCTAGTGTATGGCTACTGTCTTTATGATGTTTTTGATTAACAGAAATTATTTATTTTACTATAGTTGAATTTGTCAGTCCTTTTAAGAAATCCTTCCCTACATGAGGTTATAGATATTCTCCTGTATGAGAATAAAGATCTTCTCCTTGTATATATTTTAAAAGTTTTATAATATTGCTTTCAGTCTTTAATCTCTCTTCTGTAACTTATTTTCTCATATGGTTCCAGGTAGGGATCTAATTTTCTTCCAATATAGCCAATGAATTGTCCCTATGCTCTTTATTAAATACTTTATGCTTTCTTTTTTTTTCAGGTTTATTGAGATATAATTGACATATAATATTAGGTAAGTTTAAGGTATATAATGTGATGACTTGATACATGTATATATTGTGAAATGATTACCATAATAGGGTTGGTTTACACCTCCATCACCTCACATAATTAACCTTTTGAGTATGTGGGGTGGGAACATACTCTTAAGCAACTTTCAAGTATATACTACAGTATTGTTAACTATAGTCACCATGCTGTACATTAGGTCCCCAGGACTTATTCATTTTATAACTGGAAGTTGGTACCCTTTGACCAATATCTCCTCATTTCTCCCACCCCTCAGCCCCTGGCAACCACCATTCTACTCTCTGTTTCCATGAATTCAGCTTTTTTAGATTCCACATATAATCGAGATCATACGGTGTCTGTCTTTCTCTGACATTTCACTTACCATAATGCCCCCAAGGTCTATCCATGTTGTTGCAAATGGCAGAATTTCCTTCTTTTTCATGGCTGAATAATATTCCACTGTATATATATTCTGTATCATCTTTATCTATCTGTAGATAGACAATTTTAGATTGTTCCCATATCTTGGCTATTGTGATGAATGCAATGAATGTGGGAGTGCAGATATCTCTTCCACATCCTGATTTCATTTCCTTTGGGCATACACTCAGAAGTGGGATTGTTGAATCATATGATAGTTCTATTTTTAATTTTTTTGAGGAACCTCCATACTGTTTTCCATAGTGGCTGCACCAATCTACATTCCCACCAAGAATGTACCAGGGTTCCCTTTTCTCTACATTCTCACTGATGCTTGCTGTCTCTCTCTTTTTGATAACAGTCATTCTAACAGGTGTGAAGTGATTGAGGTGATAACTCATTGTGGTTTTGATTTGCATTTCTCTGACAATTAGTGATGCTGAACAATTTTTATGTGCCTGCTGACCATTTGTATATCCTCTTTGGAAAAATGTCATTTCAGTCCTCTGCACATTATTAAATCAGATCTTTGACTTTTTGTTTTCGTTTTCATTTTTTGGCTATTGCTTTTGTTTTTTGGCTATTGTTTTTTGGCTATTTTATTTATTGGCTATAAGTTCCTTATAAATTTTGGATATTAACCTCTTATCAGATGGATGGTTTGCAAATATTTTCTCCCATTGTGCAGATTGCTTTTTCATTTCGTTAATTGTTTCTTTTGCTGTGCAGAAGCTTTTTAGTTTTATTTAGTCCCACTTATTTATTTTTGCTTTTGTTGCTTGTGCTTTTTGGGTCATTTTTAAAAAATCATTGCCAGGACAAATGTCAAGGAGATTTTCTGCTACTTTTTCTTCTAGGAGTTTTATGGTTTCAGATCTGATGTTTAAGTCTTTAATCCATTTCAAGTTATTTTTGAGTGTAAGATAGGGGCCCAGTCTCATTCTTCTGCATGTGATTATCCAGTTTTCTGAGCACCATTTATTGAAGAGACAGTTCTCTCCCTATTAAGTACTCTTGGCTTCCTTGTCAAGTATTAGTTGACCATAAACGCATGCGGTTATTTCTGGACTCTCTACTCTGTTCTATTGGTCTCTGTGTATGATTTTATGCCAATACCATACTGTTTTCTTAAAAATTAATTAATTAATTTATTTATTTATTTTTGGCTGCATTGGGTCTTCGTTGCTGCATGCAGGCTTTCCCTACTTGCGGCGAGCAGGAGCTATTCTTCCTTGCAGCGTGTGGGCTTCTCACTGTGGTGGCTTCTCTTGTTGTGGAGCACGGGCTCTAGACACATGGGCTTCAGTAGTTGTGGCACGTGGGCTCAGTAGCTGTGGCTTGTGGGCTCTAGAGTGCAGGCTCAGTAGTTGTGGTGCACGGGTGCCCAAACCCGTGTCCCCTGCACTGGCAGACAGATTCTTAACCTCTGTACAACCAGGGAAGTCCCAATATCATACTGTTTTGAATACTAAAGCTTTGCCACACAGTTTGAAACCAGGAAGTGTGATGCCTCCAGCTTTGTTCTTTCTCCAAATTGCTTTGGTTATTCAAGGTCTTATATAGTTCCATACAAAGTTTAAGATTGTTTGTTCTATTTCTGTAAAAATGTCACTGGAATTTTGAAAGAGACTGCATTGAATCTATAGACAGTTTGGGGTATTATGGACATTTTAACAATATTAATTTTTCTGATAAACATGGGATATCTTTCCATTTACTTATGTCTTCTTCATTTTCGTTCCTCAAACTCATAGTTCTCAGTGTACAGATCTTTCACCTCCTTGGTTAAGTTTATTACTAAGTTTTTTGTTTGTTTTTGATGCTATTGTAAATGGAATTGTTTTCTTTATTTCTTTTTCAAATATTTGTTGTTATTGAATAGTTTGTTCTTTCCCCATTCATCTGCAATACTCTCTAAGTCACAAATCAAGTTTTTTATATATGTATGGATCTGTTTCCTGGGCTCTTCACTACAATCCATTCATGTAATTGTCTATCCTTGCACTGTATATGCTTTATAAAATTCTTTGCCCTCCAAAAAAGTATTGATGTATGGTGGATTAAGCCCCACCCTTTCTTCAGGAATGTCTTAACTGTTCTTGGCCTTTTGCTCTTCCATGTAAATTTGAGAATCACCTTATAAAGTTTCATGAAAAGCCTGTTGGAATTTTTATTGTAATTTCATTGACTTTGTAGATTGCAAAGAACTGACATTTTTACAAGAATGGCTTCCTATTCAAGGATATGGTATATATTTCTCTATTTGTTTGAGTCTTTTTACTAACTTTCATTAAAATTATATCATTTTCTCCACATAGTTTTTTATTAAACATAATCTTGAGTCCTTTTGTTTTGTATTGTTATTGCAAACGATATATTTTTTATTGTAAAATTTAAAATACCTATAGTGAGTATATAAACATATATGTACAGTTTCAAGAGTAATTATAAAGCCATCACTCATGTAACCTCCATCCAAATGAAGAAATGAAACGTTGTACTATAAAAGTTCCCTGTGCCTGTCTTCAGTAACATCTTCCTTTCTCCACCCTGGAAATATTCACATTCCTTGCCTCTCTTTATAGTTTTACTACCATTGTATGCATCTCCAACTAGTTTAGTTTTGCCTGTTTTTGAACCTTGCAAAAATGGCATCATACTCTATCTATTATTATAGACTTCTCTTGGTCATTGCGATTTTGTGATCCATCTTAATACATCTAGCTGTTTTCATTCATTTTCACTAATATATATTTAATTGTATGAATATACTAAAATTTGTTTACCTATTCTACTCTTACTGGGTATGTCTTATTTCCAGTTTTTGGTTATTAAAAACAATGCTGTTATAAAAATTCATGCTCATAAGGTTTGTATGTATCTTCTGGGTCAGAAGTACATATATTTTTCTAGGTCAGTGGTTGTTAAAATGTGGTCTGAGGACACCTAGGAGTCCCTGAGACCCCTTCATGGCAACTAGGAGGTCCTCCCTTTTCCAAATATATATCTTTCTGAGTTCAAATATTCCTCATAGCCTTCAGCCAAAACAGTATACCACGACATATTGAAAGCAGAAGCGGACATGAGGATCTAACTGTCTTCTATTAAGCAAACATTAAAAAGGTCTTTAAAAAAGTAATTGTTTTGTAGAAGATAGTTATTTTACAAAAATTTTGTTATTTTTGCTAACATGCAAATGGATTTATTATTTTTTAAAATGAATTACATAAATATTTAAAATCTGTATTAATTACAGATACAGTAAATAGCTATAACCCAAATAAACAAATGCTATTTGTTGTTCTCCACAATCTTTAAGAGTGCAAAAGGGTCCTGAGTTTGAGAACTGTTCTTCTAGGGCATGGTCTTCAACCTGGTTGCACTATTCAAGGTGTATACAAGGCACAGATAATTATAAAGAGTCTGTTTCCAGATCCCTAATGTCCAAATGTGCTGTGCCTAGATTCATATAGCTCTCCTTTCCTACCTCCCCCTTCACAAGTGACAGTCTTGCCAGAGTTGTCTTTGCCTGACACCCTCTGGTCAAAACAAAAAGTGCCAGCATCAAACTCTAAAGAACAAATAACAACTTAGAGGAAAACCCCTGAGACCACAGAGGAGCAATTTTTTTTAGGAAATGCTGCTTCACCAATGCTCTTGATGCCCCTGACCCCTGTTGTATGGGACAAAAAGGACATTGACTCCAAGTGGAAGTCATGATTTGTATGAGCCACGCTGACACAGTTATTTATTTTACAAGGTTAAAAAAACTATACCAGTATTTTTTTAAAGTTCTTTCAATATGTATAACATTTCAATTTTATATCACTCATAACTGTAACTTATAAGACTTAGATCTTTATGGTCACAGGAAATTAAAATGAGTATTTCAACTTATACACACATTTTTGTTGTAAAGAATTATGAGAATTGATAAGAAAAACTTTCAAGCATAAATACATGTTACATGAGGATAAAATTCTGGGGAGGGGGTGGATTGGAAATACAAGGATAAGAAATTTCCCATTGTTAAAGAGCAGCTTGTTTGTATATTTTTTAAGTGAATGGTGGTGCATATCAAAATCACTATAGTGTTTAGAGCCTATTGGATACATTTAAAAGAATGATGTGACAGTTAAATCTATGTCAAAACTTTAACATGCAGGAATAATATCCTATGTACTTAAATGAAATTTGATGAGAAATTTTAGCTGTCAAACTAGAAATGTGTGAGGGAATACATACTTCAAAAAACTTTTATGTGCAGTGTTCTGAGCCTGGAGATAGATGGGCTCCAGGTTAGGCATTTATAACTGGCCTCCTGTTTACATTTCTTGGCGAGAAAAAGATGGGCTTTAGGCTGGACACTTACAACTAGCCTCCTGTTTGCATTTCCTGAGACAGGAGATAAGTAGGCTCCAGGTTAGATATTTACAACCAGCCTCCAGGCTTTGTCTCCTGAGGACACTTGAAGATAACAGTCATGGCAGGAACAGAGAGGAGCTAAACCTTGTTTGAGTAAAGCATCAAGAGGTCACATATTTCCCATCCTTGGGGCAAGGGAGTCACTGCACAGAAAGGCTCCTTGGGGGTCAAAAAGGAGGAGGCACCACCCCAGAATAGATGATGCCAAGTCCCCCCAAAGCCCTCTGGGCTGGAATCCACCTTGGAAAAAAGTTGCACACACATGTTGGGGAGGGCCCTAGGGCAGGTCAGGTGTGGGAAAAGAAACCAGATGATTGGCCAAAGGTAAACAAAGACCTGGAAGAACTGCCCTATATAAATGATGTAACCACCTCTTTACTGTGCTTCTCATTAGGGAGGATGCCCACACCCTTTCTCTCTGGGTGTGTATCTCTGCCTTGCTTCTGTCTTAACTAAACAAACCGTTTCTCTGTGTGCTCTCCCACTTGTTGTGCTGTGTCTCTAATCATAAACTTTGTACCTGTTTTTACCGTTTTTGCCTTCTTGAGAAATGCATTTTTCAATGGGGTAAGAGCCAGGAAAAATTTGCTTCTGGCCTCTAGCCCTTGCTGGCCTAGTGACTAGGATTCCTGGTTTTCATCCAGGCTACCCAGGTCCAATTCCTGGGCAGGGAACTAAGATCCCGCTTCAAGCCACTGCTCACTGCTGCTGCCTCTCTGAGATCAATACTAGCAAAGAGATCTGAGGACTAATAACGTAGAACATTGACAAACATGTAGGTGTTCACAGGATCCAACCTAGTGATAGGAAAATAGGCATGTATCTGGACCAGTGGAATTCAGTGGGGTTATGCATATTTTATCTTCTACTTTTTGCTGGTATTTGAATGGAGTCCTTATGTCAGCAGTTCCTCCCAGAGAAAGGAACTCATTAAACTGCTCCACTGCAGCTCAGACCAGCACCGTGGCCTTGAGCCCAGAGCTCTGCCAGTGTGAACGGGGGAGGCCTGGTTTGCTCAAGAGTGAGGCACTGATTAGCAGTTAATATGAAATGCCTTTGAGGGGCACAGAGGCAGGTTAAGACAAATGAGAGGAGGAACTGAGGAAGGCAGAAGACTGGATTTAGGTTGAATTCAGGCCTATTTGAAACAAGAGCTGTGACAAGCTTATCCAGGAAAAGAGATCATTCAAGAAATATTTAAATTGTATTGGATCTCTATCTTACACAGACAAACACACTCACATTTTTTTTCTCCTTTCTGAGTAACTCAACCCCAAACTCCCCCCACTTCTAGCCCACAAAATGCTCCAGATGACTTTCCAATGAAGACAAAAATAATTCATTTCATCTCCCTTCACATTCCATCACTAATTCAGCAGTTATTCTTTTTCAAGGCAGCTATCGTAGCTGAAACTTAGACAATCCCAGGGCTGGGATCTTCCTTAAAGAAGGAGCATCCTTCCTGCTCAGGTGAAAATTCTGTTTCTGTTAACACCCCGCTCCATGTCTCCTTCACCTCTTGTACCAGGACAGCAGAGACTGCTAGTTGACTACCTCAATACCTTTCTCCCTTTCTGAGAACTCTCAAACTAGACAACGTCAGCCCAAGTTAAGAACATTAAAAATCAATCTCATTTATGAACATACCTGGAAAAGTCCTGAATGAAACACAAGCATCACTTTCACTTACATTCCATTGGCCAAAACATACAGTCACATGACCATATCATGTTGCTAAGAAGACTGGAAAATATACTCCACGCCAGGCAGCCTTGTGCCCCCCCAAAATTGGTTTTAAATTCTTGAAGAAGTCATTTCTGTCTCTCTCCACTCAGCAACAAGATCAAGATAAGCAAGCTTCCTTACTGGCCCCCTGCGTGATGTGCATTTATTTGTACTTTACCCTTACACAAAGAGCTTAGCACTTTGCAGACCCAGATTTATAGAGAAGTCTTCTATTAGACTCTGAGATGGGTTTTGTCACCTATCCTCCTGCATTAGACTCCACTGTCAAAACTGAAATTTAAGTTTATGAGGATTTGAATATGCCCTGAAGGAAGAATATGGTTTCTTGTTTTTTCTAAATTCCTACTTTCCTTTCTCTTTTGATTTTTTTTTTTTTTTGCCACCTCAGCAAGACAGTTATATAATTTTAAAAACATTTACTCCTGCCCAAGTGGAAGTTCACTCTGGTATTTTTAGAGGTTTGTTTAATAAAACTTCAAAGGACAGCTAATCTTCATCTTATACAAATTATTTCAGAGAACAGAAAAGAAGGAAAGTTACACAACTCATTTTAAAAGAGTTGTTTAATTGTGACACCAAAACCAGGTGCTGCCAAGGTCAGCACAAAAAGAGAAATTTAAAAATCATTCTCACTTATAAACACTGGAATTTTCAGTTAAATGGGCTAATATGTTCTCTTTTGTGCTTAGAACATGGTTTATAAACATAGATGGAAATGTCCCAAATAAAACATAAGCAAGGGACTTCCCTGGTGGCACAGTGGTTAAGAATCCGCCTGCCAATGCAGGGGACATGGGTTTGATCCCTGGTCCGGGAAAATCCCACTTGAGCAGAGCAACTAAGCCTGTGTACCTCAACTACTGAAGCCTGCATGCCTAGAGCCCGTGCTCCACAACAAGAAAAGCCACCTCAATGAGAAGCCCATGCACCACAACGAAGAGTAGCCCCGCTTGCCTGCAACTAGAGGAAGCTGGAGTGCAGCATCAAAGACCCAACACAGCCAAAACAAAAACCAAAAAACAACCATCTGCAAATCCAGTCCAATAGTGTATTCAAAAAGGACATGATTCCAAAATAATTCAAGGATGGTTGAATTACACTGATAGATTTTCTAGTATTAAACCATCAATTTCTTATGGCAGCTTAACTATCCCCTTTAAATATTTTGGGCTTCTATGGACACTCATAACCTCGGGGATTTACCTTTTATCTCAAGTAGCAATAGCGGCAGAGGCTGGAGGAAAGGAGGTCAGCAGAGGGGTTAAATGAACTGGAGACCTTCCCAGAAGGAAAGCGATACCTGTTTTTAGGATCATTCTAGCGTAGGGAGTTAGAGAAGCCCGAGGGGCCCCTGGAGAAGGAGGTCCCACCGCAGGGTGCAGGAGGGGCAGACCACTCTGTCTGACTGTGCGCGTTGGCGATGGCATGACTCAGTGGGTACCAGTCACATCTTACTCGTTGTGGATTCGTGCATTTATTACAACCATCTTGAGGCAGATAGCAGGACAGTATCCTGGAAGGAATGTCTGTTTGTAATTCCTACACAGGTGCCACTGGGCTACCTGTACTGCTGAGGAGAGAGTCTGACTATGGCAGGGCTGGAATAAGATCTGGAGATGGACCAGTCCTGCCTGATTCTGGAATTAAGATCTGGGTGTCAGGCCCAGACTCTGTACAGCAGGAGGTCCTGGGGGACCAATGAATCCTGAGCTCCAGCTCTTCCTGGACTTTTCTTTCCAACTGGCTCTGCCAGGAATCTGCTTCATCTGGTATACCCACTGCCCATTCTGGGCCGAGGCTCCTAGCTTTGGCGCCTGCTGGCCTCAGCATTCTCTCTTCTCTGCCTCATCACGGTCCCCCACTGCAGCCTCCATAGCCTGATTTTCAATAAGTGCCTTCGGAATCTATAAGCATAACTGTCTTACTAAGAAGTAATTACTTTGGCATTTTCCAGGGGGAAAGAGAAAACGATTTTCTCTATAAAGAGAAAACGATATGAAATGACTGGCACTGTGCAGAAATTTAAAAGCTTCTTGGGGGAAAAAAGAAATTCTTAGAGTTGTCAGGTTATCAACTGATCAAAGCTACAAAGATGTTTTGGGGGGAACCCAAGAGACAAATAAGAATCTCTTTGAGGAAATGGCCTTAAAGATGGAATCAAAGGGCTTGGAGGAACAAATCAAATGCCAGTGGTAAATCCACTTGTTATTTTAGGCCCCAAGAACAGGAATATAAAAACCAGGATAAAATATTAGAATGCAAGAACTCAGTGGAAATATTACTCATTTTTACAAGGACTTTTGCAAACTTTCAGAGTTGAAAAGAGCCTTTAATGAAGTTAATTTTAGTAAAGGGACAAAACCTGGATTCCCAAGGGTTAAAAAAGAATATACTGGACTTAAGAGACTTGGACACTTACAACTGGGAGCAGAAAACTGAAAGGAGCTGAGTGATATAATCAAACATTGTCAGAAATTTCCAAAAAGACAAAGCAAGTGGTCTGGCTCACAAAGAAAATGAAACGCAGGTTTTGAGCAATGATATTGTGCAGCGGGAGTAGCTGGCAGGTGACCAGACTGAGAAGTTAAAAACAGATGATAGATGGCTCACGAAAGGAGCCTTTGTTAACAATAGTTGAAAAAGATAAAGGCCATTTCCAATCTAAACTAAATGCTGAGATGCTAACTCGGCAAGGGCTGGAAAACAGAGATGTTGGAACACGAATCTTGCTGATTTATTTAAGCCAAAGTTCTACTGGAAAATGACTACAAAACTTTGCATCAGAAAGCTGATATTCTTAATAAACTCCTGGGCAGAAAGGCAGCATTCTTCCAAAGAAGCTATTTCAGGAAGAATAAGAAAAGGAAGAGAGAGAGCAGAAATACCAGCTAGAGAGTAAGTAAGATTCCATAAGCAGAAAATTCAAGAAGCGGAGGATGAAGTACAGAAAACAAAGATCTTACGAAACCCAGATTTCCCTTCATGATGAGAAAGGTCATGACAGCTGGCTGATTGCACATACTGCAGAATGAGCTCTAGCGAGAAGATGCAAGCTGCTAGCCCAAGGCAGATATTAATATGTGTGCGTCAAAGGACAATAATTTTTCAAAAGTCAGTGAATGTCCAACCAACCCCAGGAATACCATAATGATAGAAACTTTCAAAGAGAGAGTTACTAATCCAAGATCAGTCTTTTGGTCCACTCGTTGAAACTAGTGAAAGCCTCTATTTTATTGGTATTGTTTCTACCTGGAATCTCTTACTCTTGTCGTAATGGCATAGATCTGTAAAAGTGAACCTGTGTCTGTCATTGGTCGTATAGCTGATCCTAGGAGGCCATTTCAGGTATCTGAACTAGTATCTATTTCTTATCTGCATCTTGGTATAGCTTCATCAGTAAATCTTACCAGGGAAACTCACCATGATCTCACATGTATTCATTCATTCCACAAATATTTAAGTATCTTTCATGAGTCAGAGATTTTACAAATGTCAGAAATACAACAAAGAACAAAACAAAAATCTTGCCTTTGTAGAGCTTACATTTTAACAGAGAAAACACGTAGGTAAAAAAGAAATTAGAAAGTAATCATATAATGCCAGGTAGGGATAGGGCTACAAAGGACAACTAAGCAGATTGAAGGGGTAGTCACGGGAGCACACTTTACATTTGGTGATCATGGAAGGCTGCATAAGGAGATGACATTTGGGTAGAGACATGAATGGAAAAAAGGAGCGAGCCATGTGAAGATCTGGGAAAGATCCTCCCAGGCAGAGGGAATAGCCGTGCAAAGGCGCTGAACCAGAAGCATGTTTGTTGTGTTAGAGAAACAGCAGGAGTTTCCGAAGGCGAGTACTACGTGTCTGAAGGCTGAGAGCTGAGAGGTGAGAACTGAGAGAGAACATTCTATGTTCTCATATATATGAGAAAATAAAACTTCTAATGGCTCCAATAAGGTAAGCAGGGAGTTATAAGTGAAGACGGTAGAAGGGTAAACCCCTACCAGATGCTATCGTACATTATGAGTCATGTTAAAAAGTTGAGGGCTTCCCTGGTGGCGTAGTGGTTGAGAGTCCGCCTGCCGATGCAGGGGACACGGGTTCGTGCCCCAGTCCGGGAAGATCCCACATGCCGCGGAGCGGCTGGGCCCGTGAGCCATGGCCGCTGAGCCCGCGCGTCTGGAGCCTGTGCTCCGCAACGGGAGAGGCCACAACAGTGAGAGGCCCGCAAAAAAAAAAGTTGAAACTTTAGTCTTAATAACATATTACTATCGTATGTTGAGTCCTTACCACATGTCTGTCAATGTAATAAATACTAGGATTTTTCTCACTTGATCCTCATAAATATTCTATGAGTTAAGAATCAATGTTATTTCAATGTTAGAGGTGAGGAAACTGAGTCACAAAGTGGATAAATCATTTGCCCAAACACCCAGAGCTACTAAATAGCAAAATTGGCATAGGAACCCATATCAACTTGAGTCCCAAGCCTGAACTCTTATCCTCCACTATTCCACATTTTTATTTATTTATTTTTGGCTGTGTTGGGTCTTCGTTGCTGTGCACGGGCTTTCTCTAGTTGCGGCGAGCGGGGGCTACTCTTCATTGCGGTGCGCGGGCTTCTCATTGCAGTGGCTTCTCTTGTTGCAGAACATGGGCTCTAGAGCACGTGGGCTTCAGTAGTTGTGGCTCGTGGGCTCTAGAGCGCAGGCTCAGTAGTTGTGGCGCACGGGCTTAGCTGCTCTGTGGCATGTGGGATCTTCCCGACCCAGGGCTCAAATCGGTGTCCCCTGCATTGGCAGGCAGATTCTTAACCACTGCACCACCAGGGAAGTCCCTGTAAAGCTGTTATTTTAATTTTATTTTATTTGGCCGAGCAGCATGCGAACTCTCAGTTCCCCAAGCAGGGATCGAACCCTGGTCCCCTGCATTGGGAGCACAGAGTCTTAACCACTGGACCCCCAGGGATGTCCCTATTCTGCACTTTTAAATGATCCATATGCATGTAGTATAATGGAGGCTATAGAGTGGGAAGGAAACCCATTAGAGGTGGGGGTTAAAGGGAGAGGGGATGGTAATGGGATCTTGGTAATAAGAGTGGGGTTGAGAAGAAAGAGATGGGATTGAGAGAGGTTTAGAAAGTGGAATGATTGGGATTTGGTGTTTGATTGGATCCGAGGAGGGAGGGAGGAAAGGAGGGGGTGGGGGGAGTCAAAGATGATTTCCAGATTTCCGGTTTATGAAACTCTGTGGTTACCATTTAAGGAGACAAGAAACCAAGCAGGAAGGGCAGTTTGGGGCTTAGGGGGAAGATGATGAGTGGTTTTAGATTAAGGATGGTGGAATAAGGACCTCTGAAAATCCGCTCCTCCATGTAAGCAACAAGATCACTGACCACAAAAAAAAAAAAAAAAAAAAAGTCAAAATCAACTTTTTAGAACTCGGAAATTAACCAAAGGCTTGCAAGAATCCAAAAAGCGTTTATTCAAGAAAATCGACGGAATCTCAGTAGAAACAGTGGGCTTTGTACTGGGGCAAGAAGGCAGATTCTAGCGGTGTGAAGAGTGAGCAGGAGTGGGGAAACCAAAATAGTGTTCAGCCCTTTGCTTGGAAAGACAAGAGAGATGGGGCTTTAGCTGGAGGATGGGTGAGGATGCAGTGCTCTTTTTTATTTTGTAGAGATGTAAATAGTGCAATATAGCTGGCAAAAAGCCTGGTCTTTCAGGAGGTGAAAAGGCCTGGCATCCTGATAGGCAAAACAGCTGAAATCTGACACCTAGAGACAAGCTACTCAGGTTCTTCTTAACTTTATTCTTGGATTGATTTCACTGTTGGCCCTTTTTGCTCTAGAGATAGAAGCTTGTCTTTAAAAATTTAAAAAAAAAAGGCAGAATTGATGACCAAGAAACATCATTGTGAGGGAAGATCGGTTATTTACATAATTCAAGTTCTGTGCAATTCTTTTAATGTAGTTTTATAGTCATTAGTCTTATCAATTTCCATAAAGGTATGCCAATGTTAGGTTTATAGCATGTCATCTTGACAATCTGTCTTCAGAACATCCTAGGGATTCTCAAACACCATATGCAGGAGTTGGAAAACTGCTTGGTCTAATTGTGCAAGCATTGAGTTCTAACTGAAAACCAGGGCAAATAAGTCTAGAGATCTAATGTATAGGCATGATGACTATACTTAATAATACTGTGTCAACCAGAAAATATGCTAAGAGAATAGATATCAGGTGCACTCACTGGACAAAACGCTAACTATGTGAGGAGATGATATGTTAATTTGCTTGACTCTACTACTTATTTCACCATGTATATGTATATCAAATCATCATGATGTACACCTTAAATATATACACAATTTTTATTTTAAAATATATAAATAAAAAATAAATCTATTCATTAAAAAATAAAACAGAGGAAGGACTCTACTTGTTCTAAAACTTGGCTGCACATGGAAATCTACCGGGAGCTTTAAAAAGTACTGATGCCTGGGTTCCAACCTAGAAACTGCATTCAAATTTAGTTTCATGTCTTCTAAAGGTCAATTTTTTTCCAGTTCAGGATCCAGTCTAGGATCACATGTTGCATTTAATTGTCATGCCTCTTCAATCCCCTTCAAACAAATCCAGTCTTTCTTTGCTTTCATGACTCTGAGTTTTTGAAGAGTATAGTCTATTTATTTCACAGAACGGTCCTTCCATTTTTGTTCTTCTGATATTTTCTCATGTTCAGATTGAGATTACGCATTTCTGGCCATGAATACCACAGAAGTGATGGTGTGTCTTTTCTCATTGCATTCTGGAGCCACAGAAAATTTTATTTGTCCCATTACCCGTGATGTTAACTTCAGACACTGAAGGGGTACATGCTATTGACATGACTCAACACTGATGATGTTAATAGGCCCAGATAGAGTTTGCCAGCTTTCTTCACTGTGAAGTTACTTTTGCTCTCTCTTTCCATACTCTACTCTTTGGAGGCAAGTCATTAAGCATTGTCACAATCTGCGTTTCACCCCTTGTATCTTCCGACCTCTTGGTTGATGTAGAAAAAAAATTTATACATTACAGTTTACTCTGTGCTGGTAAGTTTTGAGAAATGCAGAGTCATATATCTATCACCCCAGTACCATACAGGTTAATTCTATCACTCTAGAGATACTCTGTGCTTTCCCTAGTTAACCCCTTCTCCTCCTGGAAACCATTGATCTGTTTTCCATCCTTACAGTTTTGCCTTTCCTGGAATGTCTCATGAATGGAATCATTCAATATGTAGCCTTTCCATTCTGGTTCTTTCAACTTAGTAAAATACATTTAGGATCCATCTATGTAAATTTGTGGATGAATAGCATGTTCCTTTTTTCTTGCTGAATAGTTTTCCATCATGTATACCACAGTTTGTTCATCTATTCACCTATTGAGGGACATCTTGGTTGCTTCCAATTTTTGGTGATTATGAATAAAGCTGCTAAAAACATTCACATGCAGCTTTTTGTATAGGCATAAGTTTTCGATTCAGTTGGGTAAATACCTAGGGGCATGATTGTTAAGTCATATGGTAAGTCCATGTTTAACATTATAAGAAACTGTCTTCCAAAGTGCCTGTATCATTTTTGCTTTTGCACAGCTCTTGTTCCAAATCTTTGACAGCATTTGCTATTGTCAGAGGTTTTTCTTTTTAATATTCAAATGAGATGACAGCATCTCATTGTTTTGCAATTTGCCTTCCCTAATGACGAATTATATTGAGCATCTTTTTATGCTCAATGCTTTATTTGCCATCCATATATCTTCTTTGGTGAAGTGTTCTGGTTAGATATTTTGTCCAGTTTTAGTTATTTTTATTTTTAAAAATAAATTTATTTATTTATTTTCATTTATGTATTTTTGGCTGTGTTGGGTCTTCGTTGCTGCGCGCAGGCTTTCTCTAGGTGTGGCGAACGGTGGCTATTCTTAGTTGCAGTGCGTAGGTTTCTCATTGTGGTGGCTTCTCTTGTTGTGGAGCATGGGCTCTAGGCATGCTGGCTTCAGTAGTTGTGGCTCGTGGGCTCTAGAGCACAGGCTCAGTAGTTGTGGCACACGGGCTTAGTTGCTCCGCGGCATGGTATCTTCCCGGACCAGGGCTCGAACCTGTGTTCTCCTCTTAACCACTGTGCCACCAGGGAAGTTCCTGTCCAGTTTTAAAATTGAGTTTTTTGCTTTCTTATTGTTGAGTTTTAAGTGTTTTTTATGTATTCTGGATACAAATCTTTCATTTCATATGTGATTTACAAATATTTTCTCCCAGTGTGTGGCTTGTCATTTCACTCACTTCAGCAGTATCTTTCACTGAATGAAATATTTTAATTTTGAGAAATTCCAATTTATCAAACTTTTCTTTTGTGGATTATGCTTTTGGCATCATATCCAAAAGCTAATCACCAAATACAGGGTCATACAGATTTTCTCCTATGTTTTCTTCTATAAATTTTAGTTTTGCATTTTACATTTAAGTATAAAATCCATTTAGAGTTAATTTTTTTGTAAGGTGTGAGTGTCAAAATTTATTGCTTTTTTTTCATATGGATGTCCAATTTGTCCAGCACCATTTGTTGAAGCACCTTTCTGTCTTTGATAAAAATCAGTTGACTATAATTGTATGGATCTATTTCTGAGCTTTCTATTTTGTTCCATCTATCTATGTGTCTATCTTTTCACCAATACCACACTGTCTTGATTCCTATATCTTTAGAATAAGTCTTGATATCAGGTCATGTGAGTCCTCCTACTTTGTTTTTCTTTTTCAAGGTTGTTTTGGCAATTCTGGATCCCTTGAACTTTTACATGAATTTTAAGATCAACTTGTCGATTTCTGCAAAAGAGGCAGCTGGGATTTTGATAGAGATTGTGTTGAGTCTGTGGATCAATTTGGGGAGTATTGCTATCTTAACAAATCAAGTCTTCAAATCCATGAACATGAGAGGTTTTCCACTTTAGATCTTTAATTTCTTTCAACAATATGTTGTAGTTTGCAGAGAGTAAGTTTTGCACTTTTTTTGTTAAATTTTCCCCTGCATACAGCCACTGTCATTATTTGCAGCAGTTTTGTTCTATAAGGTCGCTGCCAACATTGAATTAGCCGATACTTGAATACTGCTTCTAAGGGAAATGTGGACAAGGTTAGATTCTTGCGAGTCTCTGGTCACATTTTCCATTTTCGTCAGTCAAAATACCATTTGCATTATGTAGGTTTGTTTGCCAACATTCTTGCAAAACAAGCCAGTCTCAGCAGCTGTGAAAACCTGTTCTTCCACGTAATTCTTTTTCTATTAAACCCTTAGCAGAAATTGAAAAATTCTTCCACAGTCTACCTGGCTTCCTGGGCAAGTTTAACGAGTTAAGGCAGGAGGGTGGCCTCTAATTCCAGCTCTCATCATAACTAGCTGTAACTTTGGGCAAGTCACTTAGAATCTCCACTCTAAAACTCTGATAAAATAAGACTGTGGATGGGAATATCTCCATCGTTCCACTCACTCTAGAGTCCTATAGTTAAAAAAAAGGGGGCGGGGGGAACTGGTGGGGTGGGGGGAGGTTATATGGTAATTTTTAAAGCCCACAGCACCACCTGGTGGTCAAAGAGAAGACAGACTGAGGAAGAGTGTTAATAGACATATCCAGCTCCATCTACATTCTGCTCGTTTGAAAACTTCACATTTTCAGACCATTTCTCCTCTAAAATGGCTACACACGTACAATAATACCTATAAAAGCAGTCATACGGCATTATGTCTAACATCACACCCTGCATAGAGTGCCTTGTAAATATAAAGACGCTAACCCTTGAATAGCCATCATTACTGAGCTATTATTATGCTTTGGTTAAAACAAAAACAAAAACAAAACAAAACAAACAAAAAACTACTGAGCAAGTAGGAGAATTACATGAAATGAAAATATACTTCATTGTACCAAAAAATCCATCATGTTAAAATTATTCACACATAGGTGAGTAAGAAAATGATAGTATTCATTTATAACCTCCCCCAAATAAAATATCTGTGAGTCCATACGTATATAAATACATAGGTGAATGAATAAAATGGAGCTGTAAATACAGGAAAAGAGACAGCTCTTCTTTACAAAATAACTCTAATCAATAAATATAAAAGGAATGAGAGAAATAGAAAATCACCATTAGATTACCACTGTAATAATTGCTGCAGGCAATATTCACTTCTGTACACTAAAATTATACGGTATAAGCAAACGTTTGAGGAGAAACAGGATAATTTCCTAGTCTCAAAACATCCTCCCCAGGACGTTTATTAATTATAAAGGGAAAGATAGTAACTTTATAATACTTTAATGCAGCAGATATCACTTAATGAAGTGACCAAGGTTAACATCACCAGAAGTAAGACATGTTGATATCATGTACCCTTTGATATGATTTCTATTCTTGTTAAGACAAACTGGTTTTAAAAAGAAAGAAAAGTCTATGCATGTTTTCTCTCTAAGAGCTTTTTGCTCTTCTTTTTCACATTTCTTTTTTTTTTATTTAAGTCATTAAGCTAAGGACACTTAGTAGATAGCAATTGTAAGACAATCCAAATGT
This sequence comes from Delphinus delphis, assembly GCF_949987515.2. Taxonomy (NCBI): domain Eukaryota; kingdom Metazoa; phylum Chordata; class Mammalia; order Artiodactyla; family Delphinidae; genus Delphinus; species Delphinus delphis. The sequence continues at coordinate 109,637,377 of NC_082685.1, read as the reverse complement.
GTTTAACATTCATAGTTATCCACTGGGCTTACGGGTCAATAAAGAAAAGAAGACCACTCTGGTGGCTTTTCAGTATCTACAGTAAACTCAAATTTCAGTAAAATTAACAGAAATTTTATTTGAAATTCATTGTATTTGTAAGGAGGAAGGAAATATTTAAATCCCCTTTTGATGAAAAGAGAATTCTCATGGTATCTTGACCAAGATACCTTCAAACCAGTTTCCAGAAAAATCAAAGACAGGGTAATATCAGACTTATGTCCAAAAGCATTAAAAAAACTGCAAGCACAAGAAGAAAATAGAGAATTCAGTTTCTTTCAAGTATCCATAAAACATCCATGAACATTGTTAATCTATTAGGCCAAAGAGAAAATATCAATTTCAAAAGTAGAAATATTATATTTTCTGATTACAACACAATAAAGCTAGAAATTAATTATCAAATCAGGAAAAAAAAAGTTTCCTTGTCCTGGAGATTTAAAAAGTATCTTAAATGATGGCTTGAGTCAAAGGGAAAAACCAAAATATCAATCAAAGTTGGACCTTATGAGATGGATTTAAAGCATAAGGGCAATCTCTAGCCTCTGTGGTATCATTGTGTGTGGGTCAGAAAAGTGCTCCTTCTTCAAGTAAAAAGCACGACCAGCACAACTGCATCTGTGGATGGTCATGAGGTGATGGCTCTGAGCCCAGCTGGCTGGAAGATGAGCATGACACTCAGGGAAACTAAAGTCAAAGTGAGTTGGGAGCTGTGAAAGAAAAAAATGTAAATTTCTCTTCTCTAGGGAAAAAACAAACAAACTGCTAGATAATGAGTTTTCCTTTAAGATTAGAAGCAAACTTCTAGTTAGTAAAGTGCCTGCTAGCAAGATTTTGAAGGCCAAGAAAAAGTCTCACCTAAGGAATGTTTTCTTTGGTTGAACTTAATATTCTCAAGGCCCTGACTCCTAAGGACAAAGAGACAAGAGTACACTTGGTTTAATACTCTTCAATTACTTTTCTATAAGCCACTATAGTATTTAATTGTTTCAAATACTTTAGGTAAATTATGCCATTTTAAACAAGTTCTTGTAAAGAGTAATTAAACTTTTATATCCCCTGATGTAAATGATTCAGGAGCAAGCTTACTAAGCCTGTCCTAAAGGATGCCTGAATTCAGGGCATCCTGGTGGTCCAGTGACTAAGACTCCATGCTCCCAATCCAGGGGGCCTGGGTTTGATTCCTGGTCGGGGAACTAAGAGCCCACATATCGCAACTAAAGATCCTGCATGCGGCAATGAAGATCCCATGTGCTGCAACTAAGACCTGGCTCAGCCAAATAAGTAAGTAAACATTTATTTAAAAAAAAAAAAAAAGGATGCCTGCATTCCAAGCCAAGAAAAGTCTCAATTTGTAATTGTGTTGTTAAGAAACCATTCAGACATTCTCTTACTGCATTAGCATATTTTTTAATGGAGCAATTCCTGATGTTATTTCCCTAAAATCACAGAAAGATTGCAGCATTTTGGGGGTTCTATTTTGTAAGGATGACTTTCTTTTGCAGTAGCATCTCTCCTAGAATGGGACCAATAAGGGCTCCAGGTGCTATGAAAGAATGGGTATCCTCACCAGGGACGACTTCTCTCAGCCATGCACTTAAGTGTTAGAAAAACATACCACAGTTGACACCATGTTGTGTATGGTGGGGATGAGGGGAAAGTCAATGAATATGATGAATATGAAAGTTACTGAATGAGATGAATAAAAACCTAGAAAAGTAAGGAAGGGAAGGACTGGTGTAGAGATCTTTCTGGAGTGGGGAGTAGCTTTAGGTTTTGAGTCACCCGGTGGGAGTTTAAGAGGTTTCTATTGTGACTCAAAGGAAACAGAATCTGGGGACAGGCCACAATGGTTCAGTGATAGAATAAAGACCTGGTTTCCAGGATCAAGGAATAAACACCAGAAGCCTGGAGGAGGAGAGATGGAGCCCTAGTTCCTGGTCCCCTTTCCCACCCTCCTTCCCCCTAAGCTGTGTAAGATGTTACCTTCCACCTAAACATCATCTTTCTGGTTTCAGACCTTAACTCTGGTCTCTGAGTTCTGCTTAGTTCCACATTCTCTACCCATTTGCACAGAGGACCACCACCTTCCCTTCCTGGAATCTCTAAGGTTTTCTGCTTTGCTCATGTCCTGGTCATCAGCCCTACTAATTCAGTCTGAGATGGAAGTGGCCACCCTCTCCAAACTGCTTAAGTCTCCTGATCTCAATGAAGAGTCTTTGCACCCTAGGATTATCATTGCCTTATTTGAAATTGGATACTTCCCCCTGTTTCTTGCAGTTCTCTCCCTTCCCTAAAAAACAGTGACCATGAAGCAACTGAACAACGAATTGCAAAGAAGTTTGAAAACCTCTTAAAAGAAATTAAAGATATTGTTAAACATAAGACAAGTTATGAAGAGAAGATCATAGAAACAAAAGAATCTTTTGAGGAAACCAATATCTCTGAGGATGTGTCAGAACTTAAAGAAAAAATCAGAGAACTTGATAAAATAAATAAAGTACTATTGGAAAAGCTACTTGCTAGTTGGGACTTAGGGAAAGAACAGAACTCAAAGAAACAGGAGATGATGTTGGAAAACCAGAACTCCAACGACACCATGCAAGGTTGTGCAAGGGATTTGGTAAACTGTTCAGAAGAAAAAAGAGCCCTTCATGAAACTCAACTAAGTAAGGAAAAAGCAAAGCACAGATTTCCTCTTGTCCAAGAAGAAAATATCAAACTGAGGTACAACATGGAGCAGTTACTACAGGAAGCAAAACACTGGAGTGTGCAACATACTGAGCTCAGTGAACTAATAAAATCCTATCAGAAATCTCAGACAGACATCAAAACTCTTGAAAATAATGGCGCCCATTCCCCAACTCAAACGAATAATGGGGTGTCAGCTAAGCATGAGCTGGAAGAACAAGTGAGGAAACTGAAACAACACACACATCCACTGCATTTGATTGCAGCTCTGCTGGAGAATGAATGCCAAATCTTAGAGCAGAGGGTAGAGCTTCTCAAGGAATTCCATCATCAGAAAGAGGGACCTCTACAAGGGGAGCCAATCCAGATAAACTATGAGCAGAACAAGAAAGAACAGAAGCTATCAGAGGCAGAGAAGGTCAAAATACATAAGCAAAACATGCAAGAAATGTTTCAAAAAGGAGACCAATTCTATAGAAGCCTGGATGTTTGTCATAAAAGGAAAGCTCGTAATAATTTGTTCAATACTCATATTGCAAGAAGAGCTCTTGTAGGAAAAAAGAGGCCAGCCAGCAGCCTAAGTTAGAAAATACCAAAAGTGGAAGAAAAGGCAGTTCTTTAAAAAACTACAGTATATCCAGCTCCAGGTATGTCAATCGTCAAACCTAGGATAGACCTTTCGTTTCAACCAAGAAATAGCTATAGAACAAGAAGATTAACATTTAACATTATTCATTACCTCAGTGGTTAGGTAAGTTTGGTCTTTAATGACTATCAGTGTCAACTTTTGGTCACATTTGTCATATTTACAATCTGTTTTTGTAGTTATTAGATAGAGATCCTATGACACTTAAACCAAAAGTGAGAATTTACAGGTCCAAATAAGTAAAGATCTAAATAAAAACCACAACAAACAAAGGAAAGGGTTTTTTTCTTTATTTGTTTAATCATTACCTTGGGGAGGAAGTTCTGGGGGAAAAAGTACATAACACTTTAACTGTGAACCTTTAAAGCTCCCTTTTCAAATGCATATTCCTTTTCCTATTTATTGATATTATCTACTGAAGTGTGGGCAGTAGTTGAGTTAAAAAAAATAAAAAGCTGATGAGCCACCCCTAAAAAGTTTTTCTCTTCTCATAAATCTCCCTATTCCCTGGATCTACTGTTACTAATATTCCTCTCTTGCTCCTCAACTAGTAAATGGTGGGCATACCAGGCAGCAGAGGCCCTTGGGGAAGGACACCTTGGCTTCTTTAGAAGAATAGATGTGTGTCTAGATTTTGTTCTGTGCTGGAAAAATTCCTCTCATTACTCCAGGTGGGGGCAGTAGAGTTATTCAGGGAAAAAAGCAGTATCTTCTGTTAAGTAAGCTGAACTTTTTGGTTCCAGAAAAGATGGAGCAGAAGCATTTCTCTCTATTCCTCCATTAAATAAGCTAAAAACCCTGGATATTATGTATAAAATGAATGTAAGAAGACCCTGAAAGATGGAGATAAGGAGAGGTACTGGCCAGGGACCTTGAGACTTAAAGAACAGCATAGTGTTAAGTTCCCTGAGTTTCCTTTTTGTCTCTCATATATGCTGGGAGCCGATAACCCAGAAATACCAATGCATTTAGACAAAAAATGCACGTGCACCCACCCCCACAAGCCCGCGTTCTCTTGCTAAGGGATGAGGAAACAGTCTGGCAAGACAGAAACCTTTTTAAAAAACTGCCCTACTCTGGCCAAACTGCATAAAAAATGCCATGCCTCCACTCTCAGCCCCATCAGCAAATACTGAGCAGAGACACTAGACTTTCACACTTGCCTGGGAGTAATGAAGCACTCTTCCTTCTTTCTTCTAGGGTGGTACATACAGAGATGTCAGAGAAGGGACCTTGGAGTTCCACTCCCACCTGATGGTAACAAGGTGCTCCTCCCTGAGCCCCTTCTCCCAGCAGAGTAAAATGTCAGTGAAGGCCCCATAGGTAGCCTAGATTCCTATACCCTCCCCCTGCTGGCACAGCATAGCCAAAGCCTGCTAAAAGAGAAGATTTAGCTAGGATCCAGGGTCTCAAAGCACAATGCCCCAAATGTCCAGAAAACATGGAAAACTCACTCATCATATCAAGAATCAGGAAAATCTCAACTTGAATGAGAAAAGACAATCAACAAGTGCCAACAATGGGATGGCACAGATGTTGGAATTATCTGACAAGAAATTTAAAGCAGTCATTATAAAAATGCTTCATTGAACAATTACAAGCACACTTGAAAAAACAAAAATAATAGAAATTCTCAGCAAAGAAACAGAAAATATAAAGAAGAAACAAATGGAAATTGTAGAAATGAAAAATATAATTTGTAAAATAAACTCAATGAATGTGCTCAGTAGTAGAATGTTGATGTCAGAGGAAAGATTCCATCAACATGAAGATTAGAGAAATAGATATTACCCATTCTGACCAACAGAAAAAATAGGCTGAAAAAAACCCACAGTCTCAAGACACTTGGAATAAAAATGGATCTAACACTGGTGTCATCGGAGTCCCCCCAAAAAAGGTAGAATGTGGGCTGAAAAAGTATTCATCGAAAAAAATGGCTGAAAATTCTCTAAATTTAGTGAAAGGCATAAACCTACAGATTCAAGAAACTGAGTGAACTTCAAACAGTATAAATTCAAAGAAGTTCAAGGCATTCATAATCAAATTTCTGAAACCTAAAGACAAAGTGAAAATCTTGAAAGCAGTTATAGAGAAAAGACTCATTCAATGTAGGGGAACAATGATGGGAACAAATGACAGTGACTTTCCCATCAGAAACCTCAGGGGCTTGAAGGAAATGAAAATTTTTCAAGAACTGAAAGAAATGTCAACCCAGAATTATTTACCCAGTGAAAATATCCTTTAGGAATGAAGGTGAAATCAATAAATTCTCACGTAGAGGAAAACTGAAAGAATTAGTAACTCATTTCTCATTTGTTGAAAAAGCCCATTTGGTTATACAACTAACCCTCACTTTTTTATATTCAAGAAAATGAGTGTTCCCTCTAGCCTCAGACTTTGTCTTTTTCCATTTCCAAACAGGAACTTCACATAGGAGATGCTAAATGAATGAAATGAGAAACTACAGCATAGTTGAATGAAACAATCACTTCTTGTATTTCAGCTTGTTCATATGCATTACCTAACAAATTCTGTCAGTGTCATTTATCTGTCAAATGTTAGGAGGCTAACTTTCTAGTTCCTCGTCTGTGCACTAATGTTCCCCTGGTACCACAACAAACAAGAGAACTGCAGGATTTTCAAATTTTTGAGAGAAACACTGCAATATGCAACATCTGTTGCACACAATACAAACTCAAGGTAGTCATAGTTTCAACTTTAGATTGATGTAGCACCGTACCCAGTAGTAAAATTTCCATTGGTGAGAACTCAGTCACAAGGCCACACCTACCTGAAAGCAACTGGGAACTGAGGTTTTTAGCTGGATAACCATGTTGCCCAGGCAGAAGAAGAATTACTTTTGGAACCCTGTGAGGTGGAGAGAAAATATTTTTGTTTCTGCACAGTTAGGGCATTCTAAGCAAATTTTATGGAAACTTGAGATCCTGGACTACAAGCAAGCTCTAGAAGATATTTTCCAACCGTATAGATAATGAGTGTTCAAAAGACTTACCTAACTTTAGAGATGTGTGTTAACATTTTAAATTGGGGGTGAGGCCTGGGATTGGGAGACTCTTCTGGGTTATAAAGCTGGAGACACTGGACTTATATAACCCCTGGAGAGATTTACTGGATTGGCTAAAAAGTTCATTTGTGTTTCTCCATAAAATGTTACAGAAAAACCCAAAGGAACTTTTTGGCCAACCCAAAACATTATAAAAGTGTTATAGTGAGAACCCAAGATCCAGAGGGTTTTTTTCCTCCCTCCTTTTAGAGGGGGAGAAGGACAGCTGCCTTTCTTTTCTACATAAAAGTCTGGATTCCTTTTCTCATCATTCCTCCCTTATATTACAGGCCCTGTTGCATGTAGGGTGACATCTGGTTCTCATCTCTCTCCAGGGGTAAGAATTGGAGCAAGGGGAACTAGCACAATTATTATTATGTAAGTAATAATAATCTGTCTCTGATTAAAAAACCTCACGTGTGCATTCAGGATAAAAGAGAGATGAATATTAAAAACCCAACAAAGACAATCACAACCTCCACCACAGGTTCTATTATGAATGAAGCATAGGGCATGAGAAATTTTCATATGTTGGAAGTACAAAATATGCAATTTGAAATATTGCTCCCTACTCCATAAACATTTCTTTCTCATGTCTGGAATATGTATCACTTTATAAATTATCTAAGAGACAAAATTTTCCTGTTATAGCCCTTAGTAAAAGAAAAAGATTCCCAGTTAAACAGTATTGGGGCTACTAAAAGAATCACATACTTTTTCCATTTGCCTTTCCCTCTAATGGAAACTACCATCTACTCTATTCTATTTTCCAGTCATCTTGGTTAACAAAACATTGTGCAGTTCATTCTATACTTTACCAAATATGTGCTACATGTTACCAAGAAAAAAATTTTTGCTAAAATAAATTACAGCTTTTTAATTGTCAGATATAGCAAGTGATCTCTGCTCTATCAGACCCTCTAGATCTGGTATTGACTTTAAGATTTTATATGTGTGATAAAATTGTTCTTCTACCACAAGGTCATATATATATATATTTTTATCCAATTCCTAAACATGTAAATGAAAATTTCTGAAAAGGCATTTTTAAAGGTGTTTCATGTGGGTTCCAGTGGATAACAATCTATTATATACTTTTAGTTAATGTAAGTTTATTTGGAGAAGTATCATGGCATTTTATACATGGAAGGATCTTTAGGCCATCACTTGTTGGCAGTGAAAAGCCAAGGTGTGAAATTAGTGAAAATCTAGAACAATAATTAGTATTGACCTAGTCCAGAGTTCTTTAACCCTATATTTTCTCATACCTGAGGGTCAAATTCCAATAAAAATCAAACTGTTTTTGAAACTTGTAGATATCCAGCCCTATCATCAGTATACTTCTGTCCAACAGCAATAGTAACCTTCAAGATATATATTTTTGGATAATCCTCTTAGGAAGAAGGGAAAATCCATACAAACTTCTTTGTCAAATAAATTTTTCCCAATAAATTCTTCACAGTAATGAACTAGATTCTTGATTTCAAAGTACTTGGATCCCTAAAAGTTTTCCCCATCAAGCCATAGCAGTTCCACAGATTTTTTTTTAAAATTCTTGATAATAGTGATATTTTAGTAAAAATAAGTACCTTGTTTCCCCTTTAAAATATATTCCATGAGCCAAATATTATTTTTTAAAATTTGGTTTCCATTCAGATCAAAATAAGAGTTTATTTACTACCTTTTAACTGTTTAAAAAATTATGAAATATACAGAAAAATACATAAAACTTATATGCACAATTTAACAAATGATTAAAAATTAAAAATCTATGTAACCACCCCTTGGGTCACGTCATACTGTTTTCTAAAGTGGTTGTACCAATTTACGTGCCATTCATTACTGTAAGAGTGTTTCTATTGCCCTATAGTTGCACTTAAATTTAGTATTGTCAGACTTTTTAATTCGATGGTTATGTAATAGTACCTCTTGGTGGCTTTAATTTGCATTTCCTTGATTACTGGGTTTAGTCAACTTTTTATGTTTGTTAATCATTTGTGTTTCACTTTTCATGAAGTGCCTATCTTTTGCTTCAAATTATTGATTTATAGGAGTTTTTTATGTATTCTGAACACTAGTCCTGTGACAATTATGAGTTGCAAACATTCTCTCCCACTCTGCGGCTTGGCTTTTTTACTTTTTTGTGGTTTCTTTTGGTGAATTGAAGTTCTTTTTTTTTTTTTTTTAACATCTTTATTGGAGTATAATTGCTTTACACTGTTGTGTTAGTTTCTGCTGTACAACAAAGTGAATCAGCTATATGTATACATATATCCCCATATCTCCTCCCTCTTGCGTCTCCGTCCCACCCTCCCTATCCCACCCCTCTAGATGGTCACAAAGCACCAAGCTGATCTCCCTGTGCTATGCGGCTGTTTCCCACTAGCTATCTATTTTACATTTGGTAGTTGAACTGAAGTTATTAATTTCAATGTAGCCCAGTTAATTAAACTTTTCCCTTTTAATTGTGGCTATGTTTTATTTAAGAAATCCTTACCTATATCATGGATAAAAGTCTTCTAAATTTCTTTAATTTCTTATCTTTCATATTTCTTTCTTTAATCTCTGAATTGGATCTAGACAGAGAGATTCATCAATGTATTTAGGTTGGTTGTCCAAGGATTCTGCAATTATGGATATTTTCATTCCTTTTTCCATGTCTATGCTTTGGGGGCACTTTTTAATCTTTCCAATAAGAAAACTATGAGAAGCTTTATATTAAAAAAGTAAGGATGGTATAATGAAAGAAGCATTGCACAAAGAGGGAGGTGATTCTGGATCCTAACTCGTCTGGGTCCTAACTCATCTGTTCCTTTTACAAGGTGGAGATAGTAACTTTCTTTTGGACCAGGGACCAATGGTCAAAGATTCTCTGGTTCTCTCAGCTAAGGTCTTATTGCTCTCTGAGGAGTAGGAACATATTAGATGAGAGAATTAGAAACTAACCAGAAGCAAGCATGCCCCAAAAGGAAGGGAACAATAGCAAATAATCCAGGTATACAAGATGTCCATGAGTTGGGGTCATTGATATTTTGAAAGTAAAACAGAAAGGTAATTTTACATAAAGGAGAAAAGTATACCAGATCAAAGTGAAGTAGAGGAGTGGATTTATCATCATCACGCAATCATCATTATTATTTTTAAAATGTTCTCCCACAAACCTGATCAATGTAGAAAGTAATGTTTAAAATATTTCTTAACACAAATAAGGCCTCAGACAAAGATTCATCATAGGAGTGTCACAGTCAGTTGAGTGTTCTTTTCTAACAATTACAGTTTTCTCGAAGAAACCACTAACCACTAATCCATATTTAATTAAGTCTTCTCTCACAGGGAAGCATACTGTACAGCATTTTGGTTGGCACTGGTCTGTTATGAAGCTTCATCTTATGAGGAAGTAGGTGCTGATATTTGCATTCTATTTTTATTTTAAGAATTTTTTTTTTAATTTAAGAGAAACGTACCATTTAGTAATTCTCAGACTTTTCTGGGGAAATATCCTATTTTGTTTATTTGTATCTTTACCCTTTTTCTTGATCTACCACATTAGTCTTTTCCAAAAACTGGATTTGGGTTTGTTAATCTTCTTCATTATTTTTTTATTCCATTTCAATAATTTCTGTCCTTATTTTGATGCCCCCGTTTTTTTAGTGTTTTGTTGTGTTTTTTCAATTTCTTGAGTTGAACCCTTGCTGTGTTTATTTTTAACCCTTATTGTTTCCTCAAAAAAAATATTAAAAGCTATAAATTTCCCTGTATATACTGTGGATGTAGATCATAAATATTCATAGGAAATGCTTTCATTATTATTAATTTTAGTTTTAAAAAATATTTTTATATTATTTCCTTTATAACCCAAACATTATTAATCAGGTCAGTAAATACACTGCTATGACTTTAAGTATTATTTTTTAAGTTATACATAGACATCATATGTTGTCCTTTGTGTGTTTGATATATTTCATAGGAAAAAACTTATAATGAAAGTATACTTATAGCCCAGCAATTTTACTTATAAACTCTATAGAAACTCTTGCACATGAGCAAAAGTAGACTGTACAGTAATATTCTTTGCAACATTGCAGTATTGTGGGAAATAAACCCTAATCTATCAGTAAAGAATAATTAAATTGGGCTATATTTTGAAAAGTAATAGTATAGAAATTAAAATGAACTAAATTTACATGTATCAGCATGCAGAGATGGTTTTTGACATCTTTGGTCAGAACTCTGGGCTGATATCAATTACAATATCTAATCAAAAGAAGCATATTTTCTTATTAATCTAAGAATTTTAATAAAACTAACCACCTAAAGTTTTACATATCTTAAATAAACATAGTGTTTACACAAGTATTTTTATAATGTTATCATTTTTCATTGTTTTTCTTATATATTTCTGTCAACAGTAAAATACTATCTACTATTCTTTTATTTTCTTTATTATTATTATTTTTGGCTGCATTGGGTCTTAGTTGCAGCATGCGGGATCTTCATTGAGGCATGCAGGATCTTTCATTGCGGTGCAGGCTCTTCATTGTGGCGTGCAGGCTTCTCTCTAGTTGTGGCGTGTGGATTTTCTCTATCTAGTTGTGGCATGCGGGCTCCAGAGCACCTGGGCTCTGTAGTTGCAGCACGCGGGTTCTTTCTTTGATGCATGAGAGCCCAGTAGTTGTGGCACGGGGGCTTAGTTGCCCCATGGCATGTGGCTTTTAGTTCCCTGACCAGGAATCGAACCCGCATCCTCTGTATTGGAAGGTGGATTCTTTACCATGGGACCACCAGGGAAGTCCCACTATCTAATATTCTAACATATTTTTAAGTCACTTTTTTAAAAGGGACAATCCTCTGAGGAAGAAAAGAGAATGGCAACTTTAACCAGTCATCGTATTCCAAATATATTGCTGTCAGTTATGACCATAATTAGATGTTCTGATAGTGTCTTCTGAACACCAAGTTCATTGGTGAAAATTATTTTTAAAAAGAGGACATTGGCACCTCTAACACGCATACACCCAAATATGCCTATAACTTTTTTTTAAGTCTTTATTGAATTTGTTACAATATTGCTTCTGTTTTATGTTCTGGTGTTTTGGCTGCGAGGCATGTAGGATCTTAGCTCCCCAACCAGGGATCGAACCTGCACCTCAGCAGTGGAAAGCAAAGTCTTAACCACTTGACTGCCAGGGAAGTCCCCTATAATTCTTAATTATGAAAAGCAACTAGTAGACAATATAATGTTCTTAGCTAACGTCCAGTCATTAGTTGTGTTTCAGCCTTGAAATCTTCTGAGTTCATGCATTTATTATTAACATAGGAGTTTTGCCTTGTTATGAGCTTTTAAAAATACCTTTATTTTGTTGCCAGGCTGGGCTTGGCTCCTCCTCGTAGGCAGCTGTGTCTTGGAAGACACAAACTTGTGGGAAAGCATTCAGCCTTTTGCCACCGAATATGAGGTTAGTTGTAGAGTTTTGTAGATATTCTTTATCAAGTAGGGAAGTCTCCCTCTATTCCCAGGGTCCTGAGGGTTCTTATCAGGAATAAATGTTGAATATTGTCAAATGCTTTTTCTGCATCAATTGAAATGACTATGTGATTTTTTAAAATTCGCCTGTTAGGACTTCCCTGGTGGCACAGTGGTTGAGAGTCCGCCTGCCGATGCTAGGGGACACAGGTTCGTGCCCTGGTCTGGGAAGATCCCACATGCCGCGGAACGGCTGGGCCCGTGAGCCATGGCCACTGAGCCTGCGCGTCTGGAGCCTGTGCTCCGCAACGGGAGAGGCCACAACACTGAGAGCCCCGCGTACCGCCAAAAAAAAAAAAAAAAAAAAAAAAAAAAATTCGCCTGTTAATATGGTGAATTACATAGATTGATTTTTGAATATTGAACTTGCCTTGCATCCCTGAAATAAATTCAGTTGGTCATGGGATTTTTTTTAATATTACTGAATTATATTTGATAATATTTTGATAAGAATTTTTGTTTATATTCATAAGGGATATTGGTATTTTGTTTTCTTTTTTGTACTGTCTTTGTCTGGTTTCAGTATTAAGGTAACACTGGCTTTATAAAGTGAATTGGGAAGTGTTCCTTTCTCTTCTAATTTCTGGAAGAGATTGTGTACAATTGATGTTAATTCTGCTTTAAACATTTGGTAGAATTCTCCAGTGAAATTATTTGGGCCTAGAGTCTTTTGGGGAAGATTTTAAATTATGAATTCAATTTCCTTAATAGTTATAATGCTATTCATATGCTCTATTTCATATTGAGTGAGTTGTGGTAGTTCGTGTTTTTTGAGGAATTAATCCATTTCATCTAAGTTGTCAAACTTACATGTGTAGAGTTGTTTGTATTATCCTCTTAATTATTCTTTTGACATCTCTAAGGTTTGCAGTGATATCCCTTGTCCCATTCCTGATATTGAAAATTTGTGTCTTCTCTGTTTTTTTCCCTGTTGGTCTTACTAGAGGTTTGTCAATTTTATTGATACTTTCAAAGAACCAGTTTTTTGTTTCATTGAATTTTTCTCTTTTCAATTTCTTTGATTTCTGCTCTTCATTATTTCCTATCTTCTGTTTGCTTTGGGTTTATTCTTGCTCTTATTTTTCTAGCTTTTTGAGTTGGGAGCTTAGATTATTGATTTGAGACTTTTGAAAATTCCCTATAATACCAAAATCATAACCTGAATATATGATTGCTGTACAGCAATTGGTAAACTTTTCTTTTTATTAAGTATTGAAGGACATTATTTTTCATAATGTTTTCCTAATATTTAAAGAATGTTAGGAAATATTATTAAATTATAATTTTATTATATTCAATATTTCAGTTGAGATTATTGCCCTATTATTTAATTTTATCAATAAAACTATCTGTATGGCAGGATCTTGTGAGTACAAGAATATAACAAGAATAAGCCTTACACGAAAGCTACTAAGTCTTCTTGTAGTGTACTGAAGATAGAATTCTGGGAAACATTTTTAAAGAACATCAGCTCTCACACTCTTTCCTCCAAGTAGACCCCCCCCCTTACACACACTTCTTATCAACTATTTTCTGGTGTCATCTCCCTTCCTTACACTGGAATTCTTGCTGATTTTTTTTCTTATTGTTGAATCCATTGGCATTTTGCAATCATTTTTTTAATTGTGGTCTATGTGGTCCTTGACACCTTTGATCCTGCTCCTTATGCACTGACTTTCCTTAGGGTTCTGTTCTTAGCTCTAATCTCTTCTTATGTGATCTCATTAGTATCCAAGCCTGCATTAACCCAGACACCCCACCTCAAACCCTTAAAAAGACTGCTTAAACTAAAGAATAGACATAGCAGGGCCAAAAAGTAGGGATGAATATGAGATTCCATATCTCATGGGCTATATATTCAGTATGACTTGGTGAGGATATGTGCAGTTGGAAGAGTGAGGGTGAGGAAAAAGGAGGAGCTGAAGATAAGACCTAAGTTTCCAACTTCAGCCCTGGGTTCCATTCACTAAGCGAGGAGGTGAAACAGGTTTGGAAAGAAATATAATGAGTCAACCTTTGGATGTGAAATTTCTGTTTCTTTGTTGTTTCCCACAATGCACAAACAACTGAGGGCATATATTTGAAAAGAAAATAATTCCATAAGTGAAAGTTCTATATGTCTACCTTTAAAATAGAAATATGTAGGCATATTAGTCAACAAATTTTTATTAAGCACCTATTTTGCACCAGGCCTTAGGTAAGGTATATGTTAAAGAAACAGAGAGATAGAAAGATGTTTTGAGAGCAATTCATCTTGGATTTTTGTGGTCTTGTGGCAGCTTTTTACTGAATCACCTGTTCAAGGATGTTTGTATAGCAAACAGCCTTGCAAGATTCAAATAGTGTTTCCCTCCAGGACAAACAGCAGGTATGTTTGCTGTCTAGGATAATGAAGATAGTGTTTCCCTCCAGGGCAAAGGTTGGGTAGGTTAGCTATTAGCAACTTTTAAAGATTGGGATTTCCTAAATTCAAATTTCCTCAACTGGGACATAAATCGATTACATGTGCAGAATCTATCTGAGTTTTTCTCTCTACCACCCCCATGGGATCTTGGGGAACAAAGAAACAGATGGAAATATGAGGTTCATGCTGCCTCTGCTATGAGTAATAAAGTTCTTTGTTTCTGACCCAGGAGTCTCATGTCTTCAGCCAGCACCTGTGAAACTGTGACATGTTAACTAGTTAGCTTGAAAGTAGGGTAAAATCTCAGATCATTCATAGTTCTTGACAATGTCCAGCTGACAGTTGGATAAGAGATCTTGAGTTTCTTCTGAACTCGAGATCCTGAATCCAACTGTCTGCTGGACATTGTCCAAGATATGGCTTTGGGTGTCATCAGCATATAAGCGGTCATTAAACCATGGTAGTGGATGTGATCATCTAGGTTAGTGTTATCTGGAAAGGAGGACTTAGTACAGAGCTTTGAGGAACTCCAGCATCTAATAATCTGATTGAAGAGGGGGGTTCAAGGGAGTCTTGAAGAAGACTTCAGGTCAGTGTGATGCCACAGAACCAAAGGGAGAGAGTGCTTAAAGGAGAGAATGGTTAAGTGTATCAAATGCTGGGAGACCACATAAAATGAGAACTGTAAACGTCCATTGAATTTAGCAATTTGGTCACTGTGACTTAACAACAGCCGTAAGAGCAGTTCAGTGGAGTAATTGGGTGGAGTCCTAACTGGAGGAAATGGAGGCAGAAAGTAAGGGCCAACAGCTCTTTCCTACAGAAGGGGAAGGGGAGGAAGCGGGTTCATGGAAGAGCCTTTGCTTTCAGCTTTATGGGCAAAGATTATGCAAATAGCAATGTGATCACCACCAGTGCTTTTCAGGTGAAAATACTTTCTCTGCTTTCAAGAACTTGCTGGTAGGACAGGAATAAAGACACAGACATAGAGAATGGACTTGAGGACACAGGGAGGGGGAAGGGTAAGCTGGAACAAAGTGAGAGAGTGCATGGACATAGATACACTACCAAATGTAAAATAGATAGCTAGTGGGAAGCAGCCACATAGCACAGGGAGATCAGCTCGATGCTTTGTGACCACGTAGAGGGGTGGGATATGGAGGGTGGGAGGGAGACACAAGAGGGTGGAGATATGGGGATATATGTATACATATAGCTGATTCACTTTGTTATAGAGCAGAAACTAACACACCATTGTAAAGCAATTATACTCTAATAAAGATGTTAAAAAAAACACAAAACTTGCTGGTCTAAAGACCGTCATTCCGTTTGAGGCTGAATAGAGTCTGTTGAGCCAGTGTGTACTAAATTAGAAAAGTTATACTTATTCCAAGAGATCTTCCAATGCCTCCATTGGAAGACCTCTTGAAATAAGAGACAATAGGAAAAATTCAGAAATGGACTTAATGGGGATATAGGCCATCATCAAAACTGCAAAAACAGATAAAAAGCTAAGAATGAAAGCCCCATTTTGGGAAAAAAGTGTATGAGGAAATTTAGTGTCATCAAGATAACTAAAGCCCAGATGGCCTGCTTAGGAGCTCTTGGCATTAAAAGGACACTGATAAAGAGATGATCATATAGGGAATTCCCTGGCAGTCCACTGGTTAGGACTCCACGCTCTCACTGCTGGAGGGCCCGGGTTTGATCCCTGGTCAGGGAACTAGGGTCCCAAAATCCATGCAGCATGGCCACACCAACCCCCCCCCCCAAAAAAAAAGAGAGAGAGAGAGAGAATCATAAATAAGGAGAAAATACCAAGGAGGGAATGAGGTTCCAAATAAGCTAAGTTCCTCTGTAAACTCAGCACCTGTTGCAGTCACCCTGTAAGAGGAGAGGCATAGAGAGAAAGGTTCCATTTTTCCATTTAGTGCATACTTTTCTTTAACCTGTTTGTCAGATTTTTTTGTTTAATTTATATTGTAAGCACCTGAAAAGCCATATGTCTCTATTGAGATTTATTTATCCAATGAAGATGGGATGAAATCAATATTAAGACAAATTATACAATATGGAGAAAAAAATACATCTAGTGCCTCTTAGAGTCTATTCTCGATGAAGGAATAAATTAAAGATTACTGGCTACAACACCCAAGGAGCAGAAAGTACTAATAAAGATCATTGGGGATGTTCCTATAGAGGGAAGTATTCCTGCTCTTTTTCAGTCTTCTTTATTGAGAGATTAAATTCCATACTTAATGGGCACTAAATGGTAGGGTACAAAAAGTCACAAACCCTTACTTCCCTAAATCACATGTATCTACTTTGAGGAGGGGGAAAGTCAACCTCAGTTATCTGAGGACTCCTTTCGCTCCCCAGGATTACACAAGAATTCTGGGCTCCTGCCTCTCAGAAAATGGGTTAGGACTGGCTCTTTGTCCTCGGTGGTTGCCATCATTGTCATTGCTTTGAAGACTCTGCAGTGCTGCTATAGAGCCTGGTCCCAGCTACTGTTTTTTGGGCCCTGAGGCTCCAGGCAGCTTCGGGCATGAGTCTCACCTTATTCTTCCTACTGACTTCAGGACATGCCCCCGTTCTCTGGTTTCCTACCACTGGGTGGTCCCTGTAGTTTCCTATTGCCTTCCAAGGCCTGAAAGAAGCTTAAAACTCTCTTTCTCTGTCCTGAGAAACATGATCCATCTTTGTAGTGGTGGGGATGAGCAAACAATAGGCTAATTCCAGTTGATTTTTAAAAATAACATATCTAGCTTAATTCATATAACTCAAAGTTTATTTTAGTCACTTTTTTTTTTTTTTTTTTTTTTTTGTGGTACGCGGGCCTCTCACTGCTGCGGCCTCTCCCATCGTGGAGCACAGGCTCCGGACGCGCAGGCTCAGCGGCCATGGCTCACGGGCCCAGGCGCTCCGCGGCATGTGGGATCTTCCCGGACCGGGGCACGAAGCCGCGTCCCCTGCATTGGCAGGCGGACCCTCAACCACTGCGCCACCAGGGAAGCCCTATTTTAGTCACTTTTTTCATCCTTCTCTCTCACAAAATATATTTATTGAAGAAAAGATAACTGATTTGAATTTCACTACTTTTCCCGGCTTCAGTGTTAAGAGGTGACTGTCAGGAGAATTAGCTCACCAACAGTTGGCTGTTCTCTATAGATTTGTTATAAGCCTGGTAGTAACTGTGCCATTTTGGGTCCAAGGGTGAGTGTCTTGGTACTCAGCTTTCAAGCATTCAGTTCAGATGCTCCATAAAATAGTACAGGGAGAGCGGCCAAGATGGAGGAACAGAAAGACCCTGAGCTCACCTCCTCTCAAGAGCACACCAAAATCACAACTATCTGCAGAGAACAACCATCGCTGAAAAGGTGTGAAAACTACCAGAAAAGATCCTCAACATCAAAAGACATAAAGAAGGAACAACAACAAGACGGGTAGAAGGGTCATACTCTTTTTTTTTTTTTTTGCGGTACCCGGGCCTCTCACTGTTGTGGCCTCTCCCGTTGAGGAGCACAGGCTCCGGACGCGCAGGCTCAGCAGCCATGGCTCACGGGCCCAGCCGCTGCACGGCATGTGGGATCTTCCCGGACCAGGGCACGAAGCCGTGTCCCCTGCATCGGCAGGCGGACTCTCAACCACTGCGCCATCAGGGAAGCCCACGAAGGGTCATTCTCTTGATATAATCAAATCCTACACCCCCTGGGTTGGCGACCTACAAACACATATTGCAGAGATTCTCTCACAGGATTGAGAGTTCTGAGCCCCATGTCAGGTTCCCCAGCCTGGGGGTGTCCAGCACCAGGAAGACGAGCCCCCAGAGCATTTGGCTTAATTGTAGAAGCCCCACACTGGAGAAACAGAGACTCCAATCTTCAAGGGTGTGTACAAAACCTCACATGCACTGTGACCCAGGGCAAAAGCAGTAATTTAATAGGAGCTAGGGCCAGACATACCTGCTGGTCTTGGAGAATCTCCTGGAGAGGTGGGGGGTGGCTGTGGCTCACCCTGGGGACACAGACACTGGTGTCAGACATATTGGGGAATGTTCAGCTGCATGAACACTGCTGCTGCTGGCTACTAACATCTTACCTCATAATCACCAAAACCTGGCTCCACCTAAGAGCCTGCAGGCACCAGTGCTGGGATGCCTCAGGCAAAACAACTAATTGTGTGGGAACACAGCCCCACCCATCAGCAGACAGGCTGCTTAAAGACTAAAGGGCTTCCCTGGTGGCGCAGTGGTTGAGAATCTGCCTGCCGATGCAGGGGACACGGGTTCGAGCCCTGATCCGGGAAGATCCCACATGCCGCGGAGCAACTGGGCCCGTGAGCCACAACTACTGAGCCTGCGCGTCTGGAGCCTGTTATCCGCGACAAGAGAGGCCGCGATAGTGAGAGGCCCGTGCACCGCGATGAAGAGTGGCCCCCGCTTGCCACAACTAGAGAAAGCCCTTGCACAGAAACAAAGACCCAACACAGCCAAAAATAAATATACATTAAAAAAAAAAACTGTTTAAAAAAAAAAAAGACTAAAGAGCCCACAGTGGCCTCTGGATGCACCCCTAGACATGGCCCAGCCCACCAGAGGATCAAGACCCAGCTCCACCCACCAGTGGACAGGCACCAGCCCCTCCCACCAGGAAGCCTGCACAAGCCTCTAGGCCAGTCTCACCCACGAGTGGGCAGACACCAGAAGCAAGAAAACGACGATCCCCCGCAAAGCAGGCCAGACCCTACCCTGGGACCAGCTGGGCCCTGGCCCTGCCCACTCACAGGCCAAAGCAACATTTCAGACACCCTGGGCCCCATATCCAACTGTGCCAGGAACTGCCCCTCCCCCCCAATGATCTGAAACAAGCTCTGTGATCCTGGGGTCCTGAAGCCAGACTCCAGGAACCAGCTCTGCCTGTCACTAGACTGGCACTAACCCCAGGATCTGGCTTCACCTGCCAGTGGGTAGGCAACAGCCCCAGAGTCTTTGGGACCCTGACTCTGCCACCAGTGAGCCAGCACTAGCCCCAAGGGGCCCCCAGGATTCCACAACCAGCCACCTCATGACCAGGCCCCACTAAACAGCAGCCAGCAGCATGCGCACAAAGCACGGCCTGGCAACCAACCAGTCTAGAAGTCCACCCACTATGCAGGTGGTCTGGTTTGGTTTTCCAGAAGGAGCTCATAATAGAGGACTCCCTTCCAATCCCACCATATATACAACATCACCTCTTTGGATGAAGATCGGCCTTTGGTGTGGCTGGTGGTGATTCATTTCACTTGCCCCATGATCTCTTCCATTCCACATTATTGTACAGTATACAATTTTCATCGCCTGTCACAATTTGTTTTAAAAACAGAACGTTTTCATTACGTTTCAGTAGAGAATCGCATGTGGAAATACGGTCAAGAAGGTTTTTCTTTGCTTATGTGGAACCCAAACATCAAAGCAATTAACATAACCAAGTTGGTGCAAATGATTTTCAATGCTTGATTTGGATATTTTGAGTATGTCGGCTATCTCTCAGGTGGTATAATGTTGATTGTTCTCAATTAATGTCTCAATTTGATCACTATCAACTTCAACTGGTCTACCCAACTGCGGAGCATCATCCAGTGAGAAATCTCCAGCATGAAACTTTGAGCCACTTTTGACACATTTGATCAGCCACAGCACCTTCTCCATACACTGCACATATCTTATTTTGTGTTTCAGTTGCATTTTTACCTTTCTTGAAATAATAAAGTATAATATGCCAAAAATGTTGCTTTTTTTCTTCCATCTTCAATATTAAAATGGCTACACAAATATTCACCTATTTTGATAAGTTTTCTAAAATAAACGCTGATATGGCAGCTGTCACAATACAATTTAACAAAATTGTTTCAAATGAAGTTAAAGACAACTAAGCACTACTAGATCCATCTTACGAGAAAAACCAAACTTTGTGGCCAACCCAATACAAATAGCAACTTAGACAAAATGAGGCAGCAGAGGAATATGTTCCATACAAAGGAACCAGATAAAACCCCAGAAGGAGAACTAAGTGAAGTGGAGATAGGAAATCTACCTGAGAAAGAAGTCAGAGTAATGATCATAAAGATGATCAAAGAATTTGGAAGGAAAATGGATGCACAGAGACAGAAGTTAGAAGTTTAAACAAAGAGTTAGAAAATATAAAGAACAAACAAATAGACATGAAGAATATAATACCTGAAATGAAAAATACACTAGAAGAAATCAATAGTAGACTAAATGATTCAGAAGAATAAATCAGTGAGCTGGAAGACAGAGTAGTGGAAATCGCTGCCACTATACAGAAAAAAGAAAAAGGAATGAAAAGAAATGAGGACTATTTAACAGACCTCTGGGACAACATCAAGTGTACTAACATTTGCATTATAGGGGTCCCAGAAGGAGGAGAGAGAGAGAGAGAGAGGGCTTGAGAAAATATTTGAAGAGGTAATAGCTAAAAACCTCCCTAACCTAGAAGAAGAAAGAGTCACCCAAGTCCAGGAAGGGCAGAGAGTCCCATACAGGATTAACCCACAGAGGAACACACCAAGACACATTGTAATCAAAATTATAAAAATTAAAGATAAAGAGCTTCCCTGGTGGCGCAGTGGTTAAGAATCCGCCTGCCAGTGCAGGGGACATGGGTTCAAGCCCTCATCCAGGAAGACCCCACATGCCGTGGAGTAACTAAGTCCGTATGCCACAACTACTGAGCCTGTGCTCTAGAGCCTGTGAGCCACAGCTGCTGAGCCCGCGTGCCACAGATACTGAAGCTCACGTGCCTAGAGCCCATACTCTGCAACAAGAGAAGCCACCTCAACGAGAAGCCACCGCACCACAACAAAGAGTAGCCCCTGCTCACCACAACTGGAGAAAGCCCACACACAGCAATGAAGACCCAACACAGCCATAAATAAATAAATAAACAAAATTAAAGATAAAGAGAGAATATTATAAACAACAAGGGAAAAGCAACAAATAACATACAAGGGAACTCCCATAAGCCTATCAGCTGAGTTTTCAGCAGAAACTCTGCAGGCCAGAAGGGAGTGGCACACAATACTTGAAGTG
Source organism: Delphinus delphis (assembly GCF_949987515.2). NCBI lineage: Eukaryota > Metazoa > Chordata > Mammalia > Artiodactyla > Delphinidae > Delphinus > Delphinus delphis. Next base: position 109,615,919 of record NC_082685.1, on the reverse strand, counting down.
ATGAAAGAGAAAAAACTACAATCAAGAATACTCTACCCAGCAAAGCTCTCATTCAGATTTGATGGAGAAATCAAAAGCTTTGCAGATAAGCAGAAGCTGAAAGAATTCAGCACCACCAAACCGTCTTTACAACAAATGCAAAAGGAACTTCTCTAGGTGGAAAAGCCCACAGCTAGAAACAAGAAAACTACAAAATGGAAAAGCTCACTGGTAAAGCCAAACATACAATAAAGGTAGGAAAACATCCACACACAAAGCTGGTAGAGAGGTTAAAATACAAAAGTAGTAAAATCATCTATATTCACAATAAGTAGTTAAGGGATATACATAAAATAGTACATATTTGAGAGGATATGTTACTGCTAGACCTCGGGGCTGGAGGCCCAGCCCTGGCTCCACCACTCCTCCCAGAAGGGACTGGACCATCCAGTGCCTGTGTCCGTCCACCCAGGGCCTCCAGCGGGCCTTTGGGCCAAATCCCTGGGCCTCCTTGGCTACAAGTCAAGGTTGAGTCGTTCATCCCCAAACCCCCAGATGGCAGTGTCCAGCCCCTGCTGTTTGCTGCAGCTACTTGGTGATTGTAACAACCTCTGGTGCTCAGCCAGCTGCCTTTCTCCATTTAACTCCCCCTTCCCCCGACCCTGCTGCTTTGGCAAAGAAAATGACATTGGGAGGGGAGGTGCCTCACCTCTTGGCTTTTCTCCAAGTGTTCTCATAGATACTGGTAATCTGTAAATGAAGAGGTAATTCTCTGTGTGTACCCACTCCTGCAGAATGTCCAAGAAACCATTCTGTGTTAGTATTAATGCCAAAATTTTTTTTTAATGTTTTGTATTCAGCGCATCATATGAACACATGTTCTTTTGGTCATTTCAGGGCAAACCGACTGGTGGGGAGCCCTTCTTATGTGCTATTTTAAGCAGTGAGTCATTGGCCAAGTTGCTTCCCATGTATGCTACGACGTGTTTATATCGTCCAGAAAGTATTGTTGAGGCTTTAAGCAGATGCAACTGGCAAACCCTGGAGAGAGAGTGCCTACCATCTTGACCAACAGCCTGTCTCTTCTCTTTCTTGTTTAGTTACTTAAAGCAATAAATCATCTATGAGTTAAAAAAAATAGTACGTATTTGCTTGATAGTATATATGTTTGTATATTATTTTTAATACATATGACATATTAAGTATAATACATAACACATATACATAAGACATATTAAGGTAAAAGAAATACATATACACTTGTATATGTATTAAATATATGTATTTGTATGTGAAAGTGTATATGTATATAGCTTCGAAGATATATATATATATGTTTTACACCTAACCTTAGATGTGAAAACAAGCCTATATTTTTGAAAAAAGTTGTGGGCCTCTCCCGTTGCGGAGCACAGGCTCCGGACGCGCAGGCTCATCGGCCATGGCTCATGGGCCCAGCCGCTCCGCGGCATGTGCGATCTTCCCGGACCAGGGCACGAACCCGTGTCCGCTGCATCTGCAGGCGGACTCTCAACCACTGCGCCACCAGGGAAGCCCTAGTGAGGGGAAATTTATGTAAAATATACTTACCTGGAAAACTATAACAGGAATAAGTATAGGGTAATTTGCTTATGAAGGAAAAAAAAAAGGTTTAGAGAAAAAAAAATGAGAGGGAAATGCTATTGCATCATGTCTCTCAAAATATATTTTGGGTGATTCAGAGATCTTGTGTAATGATGTTGAAGTAGTATGTACTAAAAACCTGCTGAAAATATAGCTATCCCTCATTCTAGATTCTATGAACGTAAGCCCAACAATATATCCATCATTCAAAGACAGCCGTAGTTAAT